>NC_053027.1:462154684-462387315 GCF_003073215.2 Triticum urartu
CAAGCTTGGAGGAGGAGGTGGAGAGAATGAAGTGGGGAAAGTGAGTGTGGTAGGTGGTTGTCCAAAATATCTAGCTGGTCTCAGGTTACTAATGGCGCACTAGTTAGTGGTGCGCCATTACTAGTTTTGCATATATATATATATATATAATTGTTAGTAGTGGCGCACCGTGGTTGTGGTGCGCCATTACTAGTTTGAACGAGTAATGGCGCACTTCACAAAGGTGCGCCATTACTAGTATTGAAAAAAAGTGAAAAAAATTGTTAGTAGTGGCGCACAGAGCGTGTGGTGCGCCATTACTAGTTAAAACTAGTAATGGCGCACTGTGCCCTGTTGCACCATTAATAGTTTTGGAAAAATAAAAAAAATAAAATTTGCTAGTAATGGCGCACCGTGTGTCTGGTGCGCCATTAGTAATGAGGACACTAATGGCGCACCTGTATCTGGTGCGCCACTGGCGCACCACATACATGGTGCGCCATTAATGTCCATATTAGCTATAGCCCTTTTCCTAGTAGTGTAGCGTCCTTTTGTAAGAAGAGCTACTAAAAAGTAGCAATAGCGCCGTGTTTTCACCAGCGCTACTGCTATACCTCTGTGTATAAGGTTTTCCCTAGTAGTGTTTAATGGCAAATCCATCGTAGGTAAGCAAGAATACAACACGCTTTGTGCATCTTATTTGATCCTTATTCCTAATGCTTTAATGGGCATTAAACGTTATAATCTTGGAGCAATTGTTGCACGAATGCTGCAACGTAAAGCTTACAGTGGATTTATATGGAGGAATTTATGCTTCCCGCTTAGCTGCAGGGCTAAGAGTTTCACCCTTGCCGAATGGTCCTGTTTTGCCTAATAATTTTTTGGACTTTGATGCAATACAACGTCATGAGTTCATTAAATATAAGGCCAGAAACTACAACTATAACTTGATGTTCCATAAAAAACCATTATACCTATTACTTTGCCTGCACATGCTCTCTTTGATTATTAGAGTAAAGGAAGATACTACATCTACGAGAGAGAGGCGCGCAAGTACAATGCGGCAGTAGAGGCTGCTCGTCAAGCTGAGGAGGCCGCACCAAGAGCCTCCATGAGCTATCACTCTGACTATTATCCAGGCTGTGGTTGGTGATTAGCAAGCTAGGCCAAAAGCATAAACTTGGAGAGTACATATTTCGACCGACATTATATTCATGTTCACACATGTCATTCTAGTTGTCGATGTACATACTTTTTCATTGTATTATCCATGTTAGTTTTATTTTCTCGCTTTCTTGTGTGTTTGAAAAACTTTAAGAAAATCCAAAAATATTTCACACTTCTTTTCAATTTTTCTTCCTAGTTAATTTAGTTGTAGTATTAAAAGAAAACCCAAAAAGATTTCTCATTTCTTCTTTTGCTTCTTGGGATCTTTCCCATGTAAATAGTTTTTCTCATTCTTGTTTTTCTTTCTTCAAATTGCTTCTTTCAAGAAAAACTAAAAACTCCAAAAATATTTCAGTGTGTTTATCTAAAATTCTTTTCTTTTCGTTGAGTTGTACTAAGGAGAAGACCACAATGAAAATGTTGAGTGTCTCACATATGCATTATTGTTGATCTAACAAAGGGGCCATATTATTTGTCTTCTCCTCTGAATAAAATGTTGCAGATTCCAACTTACTCCATGACACTCTTACACTATTATTATTTTCATATCGTTCGGTCGTGCAAGTGAAAGGAAATAATGACGATATTTGATGAAGTGATTGTGGCGGGGAAAAGCAGGGATGAACTCAACTTGTTTTTGTTTTTGTAAATATGTTTAACTCATTATCCATGATTCAGCATATTATGATTAAACATGTTTGCAATGACAATTAGAGATTGTAGTTTCTTATGCCATGCTTAAGTAGCTAGGAGTGGATAATGATTTATCTTAGATGTCAACAAGCATTAAATTTATTGTGATGTAGTATGATGATATGGTATCCTCCTCTGAATGTTTCAAGTGGCTTGAGTTGGCACATGTTCACGCATGTAGTTGATTCAAAACCAACATAGCCTTCACAATATTTATGTTCATGGTGTTTATATCCTACTCATGATAGTATTCAATGTTAATTATTCATAATGCATGTTCATGACCATTTTCACTCTCTAGCTGGTCGCTTCTCAACCTATTTGCTAGCATCCGCCTGTACTAAGCAGGAATACTACTTGTACATAAAATTCCTTAAACCAAAGTTATCCCAGATGAGTCCACTATATCTACCTGTATGCGGTATTACCCTGCCATTTCAAGTAAATTTTCATGTGCCACCTCTAAAAATTCAAATGAACATATGTTTTGTGTGGCTGGATCGCTCATGGAGTGACAGGGGGTGGTCAGTATCTTCCAGGCTAAGCGGGTTATTCTCATGATGAGTTTTTAATCACTCGTCCTTGCACGAGAGGGGCCGGTAATTGGGATGCCCAGTCCCATAACAAAAAATTGCATATAATTAAACAAAACTCCCCCGGGATTGTTGTTGGTATGGAGGGCACCCGTGGATTCGGCTAGCCATGGGTTTTGTTTGTTGGTGGAGGGGAAGTAAACATTAATTTTATCACTTGGGAACTGCCGCTAATGTGTTTAGCATGGAAGCTATTGAAAACTCTTGGTTGTGACGTTGACAGGAAGGGTGTACCTCCCAAAATTATATGTATCTCTTATTTAAGCTTCGAGCTCTGGCACCTCTGCAAATCCCTGCTTCCCTCCGCGAAGGGCCTATTTATTTACTTTCATGTTATTTTACTTTTATGTTGAGTCATCACCTTCTCAAACAAGCACCAGTCCCGAGAGCACTATTGTCATCCTCATGCATTGTGTATAGTAAATTTTGAATGCATCATGACTAGATCTCTTCTACCATGATTACAATGTTTAGTCGCTACTTGAACTTTGGAGGTGCTCTGCATTTATGTTTTGCAGTCTCAGAAATGGCTAGCAAGATACCATTATTACCATATTATATCATGATTGTTTTTACAAAGTGTTGGCATTTGAGATATCTTATTATTGCTCACTAGTTGATTATGCAATTGATATGAGTGAATATAATTTCTAGGAGTTATTTTTTGCATGGTTAGTCATGATCTTTGCTGAAAACCTGGGTGCTAGTTAAGCATATATATGGACACAAGAACAAAAGAGTTCGTAAAAGTTTTTGTTTATCACTTTCAGTTTGTCAACTGAACTGCTTGAGGACAAACAATGGGTTAAGCTTGGGGGAGTTGATATGTCTCCATCGCATCTACTTTTCCTAATGCTTTTGCTCTTGTTTCAGACTCTAATTTCCATGATTTGAATGAAACTAACCCGGACTGACGTTGGTTTCAGCAAAACTACCATGGTGTTGTTTTTGTGCAGAAATAAAAGTTCTCAGAATAGGAAGAAACTTTTTGGAGAATTATTTTGGAATTAATAAAAAATATTGGAAGCAAGACCCATTGGAGGGGGTGCCTCAGCTGCTCACTAGGCACCAGGGCACGCTCATCGGATCTCGGCAAACACACCGAAAAAAGTATTACATCGAATAGATCTCCAAGAACATCAAGGAGAACTTTGTATTGAGAATCAAAGATAGAGAAGAAGCCATCTACCTAATAACTATGGACCCGAAGGTTTGTGGTAAACTACTCACACATCATCAAAGAGGCTATGGTGTCGATGTAGAAGCCCTCCGTGATCGAATCCCCCTCCGGCAGATCGCCGGAAAAGGCCCCAGATGGGATCTCACGGGTACAGAACGTTGCGGTGGTGGAAACGTGGTTTCATGGCTCCCTCTGATGTTTTTAGGGTATAAGAGTATATATAGGCAAAAGAAGTACGTCGGCGGAGCTCCGTGGGGCCCATGAGGGTGGGGGGTGCGCCTACCCCCTGGGCGCGCCCTCCTTCCTCGTGGAAGCTTCGCGGAGTTCCAGACTTCCACTCCATGTCTCCTGGTTTGTGTTTGTTCCAAGAAAGATCCCCGCGAAGGTTTCGTTTTGTTTGGATTCCGTTTGATATTCCTTTTCTGCGAAACGCTAAAATAGGCAAAAAAACCAGAAACTGGCACTAGGCCTCCGGTTAATAGGTTAGTCCCAAAAATAATATAAAAGATCATATTAAAGCCCATTAAACATCCAAAATAGATAATATAATAGCATGGAATAATCAAAAATTATAGATACGTTGGAGACGTATCAAGCATCCCCAAGCTTAATTCCTCCTTGTCCTCCAGTAGGTAAATGATAAAAACAGAATTTTTGATGTGGAATGCTACCTAACATAACTTTCAATGTAATTTTCTTTATTGCGGCATGAATGTTCAGATCCAAAAAATTCAAGACAAAAGTTTCAAGCATACTAACCAAGCAATTATGTCTTCTCAAAATAACATAGCCAAAGAAAGCTCATCCCTACAAATTCATATAGTTTGGCCATGCTTCATTTCCGTCACACAAAATCCTCCCATCATGCACAACCCCTATGACAAGCCAAGCAATTGTTTCATACTTAGACTTTAAAAAAATCAACTTTCACGCAATATATGAGCGCGAGCCATGGACATAGCACTATAGGTGGAATAGAATGGTGGTTGTGGAGAAGACAAAAGGCAGGAAGATAATCTTACATTAACTAGGCATATCAATGGGCTATGGAGATGCCCATCGATAGATATGAATGTGAGTGAGTAGGGATTGCCATGCAATGGATGCACTAGAGCTATAAGTGTATGAAAGCTCAAGAAAAGTAACTAAGTGGGTGTGCATCCAACTTGCTTGCTCACGAAGACCTAGGGAAATTTGAGGAAGCCCATCATTGGAATATACAAGCCAAGTTCTATAATGAAAAATTCCCACTAGTATATGAAAGTGACAACATAAGAGACTCTCTATCATGAAAATCATGGTGCTACTTTGAGGCACAAGTGTGGAAAAAGGATAGTAACATTGCCCCTTCTCTCTTTTTATCTCATTTATTTTTTTATTTTTTTATTTTTGTTTGGGCCTTCTCTTTTTTAATGGCCTCTTTTTTTAGTCCGGAGTCTCATCCTGACTTGTGGGGGAATAATAGTCTCCATCATCCTTTCCTCACATGGGACAATAATCTAATAAGGAAGATCATCACACTTTTATGTACTTACAACTCAAGAATTACAACTCAATACTTAGAACAAAATATGACTCTATGTGAATGCCTCCGGCGGTGTACCGGGATGTGCAATGAATCAAGAGTGACATGTATAAAAAATTATGAAAGGTGGCCATTCCAAAAATATGATGTCAACTACATGATCATGCAAAGCAATATGACTATGATGAAGCGTGTCATAATAAACGGAACGGTGGAAAGTTGCATGGCAATATATCTCGGGATGGCTATGGAAATGCCACAATAGGTAGGTATGGTGGCTGTTTTGAGGAAGGTAAATGATGGGTTTATGGTACCGGCGAAAGTTGCGCGGCACAAGAGAGGCTAGCAATGGTGGAAGGGTGAGAGTGCGTATAATCCATGGACTCAACATTACTCATAAAGAACTCACATACTTATTGCAAAAATCTACAAGTCATCAAAACCAAGCACTACGCGCATGCTCCTAGGGGGATAGATTGGTAGGAAAAGACCATCGCTCGTCCCCGACCGCCACTCATAACGAAGACAATCAAAGAACACCTCATGCTTCAAATTTGTGACACAACGGTTACCATACGTTCATGCTACGGGACTTGCAAACCTCAACACAAGTATTTCTCCATTTCACAATTACTCAACTAGCACGACTCTAATATCACCATCTTTATATCTCAAAACAACTATCAAGTATTAAACTATTCATAGTTTTTAATGCACTATATATGAAAGTTTTTATTATGCCCATCTTGGATGCCCATCATATTAGGACTAATTTTATAACCAAAGCAAATTGCCATGCTGTTCTAAAAGACTCTAAAAATTATGTAAGTGAAGAATGAGAGATAAATAATTTCTATAAAATAAAACCAGCATCGTGCTCTAAAAGATATAAGTGAAGCACTAGAGCAAAATTATCTAACTCAAAAGATATAAGTGAAGCACATAGAGTATTCTAATAAATTCTGATTCATGTGTGTCTCTCCCAAAAGGTGTGTACAACAAGGATGACTGTGGTAAACTAAAAAGCAAAGACTCAAATCATACAAGACGCTCCAAGCAAAACACATATCATGTGCTGAATAAAAATATAGCCTCAAGTAAAGTTACCGATAGACGAAGACGAAAGAGGGGATGCCTTCCGGGGCATCCCCAAGCTTAGGCTTTTGGTTGTCCTTGAATTTTACCTTGGGGTGCCTTGGGAATCCCCAATCTTAGGATCTTGCCACGCCTTGTTCCAAAATCCATAAAATCTTTACCCAAAAACTTGAAAAATTTCACAACACAAAACTCAACAGAAAATCACACGAGCTCCGTTAGTATAAGAAAACAAACCACCACTTTAATGTACTATAATTAACTCATTCCTTATTTATATTGGTGTTAAAACTACTATATTCCAACTTCTCTATGGTTCATACCCCCCGATACTAGCCATAGATTCATCAAAATAAGCAAACAACACACGAAAAACAGAATCTGTCAAAATAAAATAGTGTGTAGCAACTGGAGGTTTCGAGTACTTCTGTAACTCCAAAAATTCAGAAAAATTAGGACGACCTAAATAATTTGTATATTGATCTACTTCAGTTGGGATTGGTATTTTATCTATCTCTGGTAAAAAATGAAAATTATTCGCGTGAGTGCATACTTTCTGTTTTTTTCAGCAAGATCAATCAACAATCACCCAAGAAAATCCTAAAGGGTTTACTTGGCACAAACACTGATTAAAACATAAAAACTCAATCATAACAGAGGCTAGATAAATTATCTATTACTAAACAGGAATGAAAAGTAAAGAACAAAAATAAAATTTGGTTGCCTCCCAACAAGCGCTATCGTTTAATGCCCCTAGCTAGGCATAAAAGCAAGAATAGATCTAGGTATTGCCATCTTTGGTATGCAATCCATAAGTGGATATCATAATTGATTCATAAGGCAATTTAATTTTCTTTCTAGAAAGTGTTCCATGCCTTTCCTTAACGGAAATTGGAATCTAATATTTCCTTCTTTCATGTCAATAATTGCACCAATCGTTCTAAGGAAAGGTCTACCAAGAATAATAGGACATGTAGGAGTGCAATCTATATCAAGAACGATGAAATCTACGGGCACATAATTCCTATTTGCAACAATAAGAACATCATTAATCCTTCCCATAGGTTTCTTAATGGTGGAATCTGCAAGGTGCAAATTTAAAGAAAAATCATCAAATTCACGGAAACCTAACACATCACACAAAGTTTTTGGAATCGTGGAAACACTAGTGATATGTCTCCATCGTATCTAATTTTCCAAACACGTTTGACCTTGTTTTGGACTCTAAATTGCATGATTTGAATGGAACTAACCCGAACTGACGATGTTTTTTAGCAAAATTGCCATGGTGTTGTTTTTGTGTAGAAATAAAAGTTCTCGGGATAACCTGAAAATCAACGAAGAATATTTTTGGAATTAATAAAAAATACTAGCAAAAGAATCAACACTAGTTGGTCCACACCCTGTCCATGAGTGTGCAGGGCGCCCCCTAGGGCACGCCCCTGCCTCGTGGGCCCCCTGAGGCTCCACCGACGTCAACTCTAACTCTATATATTCACGTTCGGGAGAAAAAATCAGAGAGAAGGATTCATCGCGTTTTATGATACGGAGCCGCCACCAAGCCCTAATCTCTCTCGGGAGGGCTGATCTGGAGTCTGTTCGGGGCTCCGGAGAGGGGAATCCGTTGCAATCTTCATCATCAACCTTCCTCCATCACCAATTTCATGATGCTCACCGCCGTGCGTGAGTAATTTCTTGCTGGACGATGATGGGTTGGATGAGATTTATCATGTAATCGACTTAGTTTTGTTAGGGTTTGATCTCTAGTATCCACTATGTTCTAAGATTGATGTTGCTATGACTTTGCTATGCTTAATGCTTGTCACTAGGGCCCGAGTGCCATGATTTCAGATCTGAACCTATTATGTTTTCATGAATATATGTGAGTTCTTGATCCTATTTTGCAAGTCAATAGTCACCTACTATGTGTTATGATCCGGTAACCCCGAAGTGACAATAATTGGGAGCACTCCCGGCGATGACCATAGTTTGAGGAGTTCATGTATTCACTAAGTGTTAATGCTTTGTTCTGGTACTCTATTAAAAGGAGACCTTAATATCCCTTAGTTTCCAATAGGACCCCGCTGCCACGGGAGGGTAGGATAAAAGATGTCATGCAAGTTCATTTCCATAAGCATGTATGACTATATTTAGAATACATGCCTACATTACATTGATGAATTGGAGCTAGTTCTGTGTCACCCTATGTTATAACTATTGCATGAGGAATCGCATCCGACATAATTATCCTTCACTGATCCATTGCCTACGAGCTTTTCACATATTGATCTTTGCTTAGTTACTTTTCCGTTACCACTGTTAAATCACTACAAAAACTACTACTGTTATTTTGCCACCGTTACCGCTACTTCCATATTACTTTGCTACTAAATACTTTTCTGCAGATATTAAGTCTTTCAGGTGCGGTTGAATTGACAACTCAACTGTTAATACTTGAGAATATTGAATACTCTACCCTTGAAAACTGTTGTGATCCCCTATACTTGTGGGTTATCAAGACTATTTTCTGGCGCCGTTGCCGGGGAGCATAGCTTTATTCTTTGAGTCACTTGGGATTTATATCTATTGATCACTATGAGGAACTTGAAAGATGAAAGAACCAAGATTTTTCCCTCAACTAGGAGGGGAGGTAAGGAACTGCCATCTAGCTCTGCACTTGATTCACCTTCTGTTTTAAGTAAACTTGCGACACCTACTCCTGCTATTCATTCTGATATGTCACATGTTATTGATGATGCCACTTCTGCTATGCATGATTGATAACCCACAAGTATAGGGGATCAATTTTAGCCTCTTTCGATAAGTAAGAGTTTTGAACTCAACAAGGAGCTAAAGGTAGAACAAATATTCTCTCAAGTTCTATCAACCACCGATACAACTCTACGCACGCTTAACGTTCGCTTTACCTAGAACAAGTATAAAACTAGAAGTACTTTGTAGGTGTAACGGGATAGGTTTGCAATAATATAAAGAGCACGTAAACAAAAACTAGGGGCTGTTTTAGGTAAAGAAGCAATAAAGTCAGTATAGGGAGTGTGGAAAAGTGGTGGTAGGAGTTGCGAAATTGTCCCTAAGCAATTGACTACTTTACTAGACCGATAACAAGTTTTATGTGGGAGAGGCCACTGCTAGCATGTCATCCCTGACTTGGAATTCTATGCACTTATGATTGGAACTATTAGCAAGCATCCGCAACTACTAACGTTCATTAAAGTAAAACCCAACCATAGCATTAAGATATATATTGGTCCCCCTTCAATCCTGTATGCATCAATTTCTTTGCTAGGTTGAAGCTTCTGTCACTCTTTCCCTCCAATACATAGTCCTATCAACATACAACTAACCCCATGGTGTGATCCACGTGCGCGCTAATATGATGGGCACCAAAGGACAGCAACATAACCACAAGCAAATTAAACAAATCATAGCAATTCACCAATTACCGATAGAACAACGAAAATCTACTCACACATCATAGGATGGCAACACATCATTGGATAATAATATGAAGCATAAAGCACCATGTTCAAGTAGAGGGTACGGCGGGTTGCGGGAGAGTGGACCGTGATACGTCTCCAACATATCTACTTTTCCAAACACTTTTGACCTTGTTTTGGACTCTAACTTGTATGATTTTAATGGAACTAACCCGGACTGACGCTGTTTTTAGCAGAATTGCCATGATGTTGTTTTATGTGTAGAAAACAAAAGTTCTCGGAATGACCTGAAACTCCACGGGATATCTTACAATAAATAATAAAAAATCCTCACCAAACATGAAGACCAGGGGGCCACACCCTTCTCACGAGGGTGGGGGGCGCCCCCGTAGGGCGCGCCCCCTACCTCGTGGGCCCCTTGGAGACCCCCCGACTCCAACTCCAACCCTATATAACTGCTACCGGGGAGAAAAAATAGGAGAGAAGAAATCATCGCGTTTTACGATACAGAGCCGCCGCCAAGCCCTAAAACCTCTCGGGAGGGCTGATCTGGAGTCCATTCGGGGCTCCGGAGAGGGGGATTCGTCGCCGTCGTCATCATCAACCATCCTCCATCACCAATTTCATGATGCTCACCGCCGTGCGTGAGTAATTCCATCGTAGGTTTGCTGGATGGTGATGGGTTGGATGAGATTCACCATGTAGTCGAGTTAGTTTTGTTAGGGTTTGATCCCTAGTATCCACTATGTTCTGAGATTGATGTTGCTATGACTTTGCTATGCTTAATGCTTGTCACTAGGGCCCGAGTGCCATGATTTCAGATCTGAACCTATTATGTTTTCATCAATATATGAGAGTTCTAGATCCTATCTTGCAAGTCTATAGTCACCTATTATGTGTTATGATCCGTTAACCCCGAAGTGACAATAATCGGGATACTTACCGGTGATGACCGTAGTTTGAGGAGTTCATGTATTCACTATGTGCTAATGCTTTGTTCCGGTTCTCTATTAAAAGGAGGCCTTAATATCCCTTAGTTTCCATTAGGACCCCGCTGCCACGGGAGGGTAGGACAAAAGATGTCATGCAAGTTCTTTTCCATAAGCACGTATGACTATATTCGGAATACATGCCTACATTACATTGACGAATTGGAGCTAGTTCTGTGTCACCCTATGTTATGACTGTTACATGATGAACCGCATCTGGCATAATTATCCATCATTGATCCGATGCCTACGAGCTTTCCATATACTAGTTTACGCTTATTTACTTTCCCGTTGCTATTGTTACAATCACTACAAAACACCAAAAACATTACTTTGCTTTCATCACTCTTTTGTTACCGTTACCATCACTATCATATTACTTTGCTACTAAACACTTTGCTGCCGATACTAAGTTTCCAAGTGTGGTTGAATTGACAACTCAGCTGCTAATACTTGAGAATATTCTTTGGCTCCCCTTGTGTCGAATCAATAAATTTGGTTTGAATACTCTACCCTCGAAAGCTGTTGCGATCCCCTATACTTGTGGGTTACCAAGACTAATTTCTGGCGCCGTTGCCGGGGAGCATAGCTCTATTCTTTGAGTCACTTGGGATTTAGATCTGTTGGGCACTATGAAGAAC
The DNA here is from genome assembly GCF_003073215.2 of Triticum urartu. Lineage (NCBI taxonomy): Eukaryota > Viridiplantae > Streptophyta > Magnoliopsida > Poales > Poaceae > Triticum > Triticum urartu. The sequence goes on from NC_053027.1 coordinate 462,166,005, forward strand.
TTGAGAGATCCAAAAACCAAGGTCTATCCCTCAACTACGAGGGGAGGTAAGGAACTTCCATCTAGCTCTGCACTTGATTCACCTTCTGTTATGAGTAAGCTTGCGACACCTACACCCGCTTCTGCTATTCGTTCTGATATGTCGCATGTTATTGATGATGCTACTTCTGCTATGCATGATACTTATGATGAAACTACCTCTATGCCTGATACTACTATGCCACTTAGTGATTTTCTTGAGGAACGACTTGCTAGGGCTAGAGAGATTGAAAATATTGAATCTGATTATGAAGATGAAAGTGATGATGAAGAATCACTTGTTATTCCTGAGGGTTATTTATTTGATCAAGATGCTTCTTTAGCTATTTTAGCCTGCAAAGACAGATATGAACTCAAAAGGTTATTAGCTCAATGGAATAAGCAATCTCCAAATGCTAGGATGAGACCTGACCCTGCTTTTGCTACTTCACCTATATGTGTTGCTGATAAGGATTATGAATTCTCTGTTGATCCTAATATAATTACTTTGGTTGAATCTGATCCTTTTCATGGTTATGAATCTGAAACTGTTGTAGCACATCTTACTAAATTAAATGATATAGCCACCCTATTCACTAATGATGAGAGATCTCGCTACTTTTATATCCTTAAAATATTTCCGTTCTCATTAAAGGGTGATGCTAAGATATGGTTTAATTCTGTTGATCCTGGTTGTGTGCGTAGTCCCCAGGATATGATTTATTACTTCTCTGCTAAATATTTCCCTGCTCATAAGAAACAAGCTGCTTTAAAGGAAATATACAACTTTGTGCAAATTAAAGAAGAGAGTCTCCCACAAGTTTGGGGGAGGCTTCTCAAGTTACTTAATGCTTTGCCTGATCATCCTCTTAAGAAAAATGAAATACTTGATATCTTTTATAATGGACTAACCGATGCTTCCAGAGATTACCTGGATAGTTGTGTTGGTTCTCTTTTCAGGGAAAGAACACCGGATGAAGCTGAAATCTTATTGAATAATATGTTGACAAATGAAAATAATTGGGCACCTCCTGAGCCAGCTCCTGAGGCAGCTCCTGCTCCAATTAATGATCCTATTCCTAAACCAACTCCGAAGAAGAGAGGTGTTCTATTTCTCAGTCCTGAAGATATGCAAGAGGCAAAGAAATCTATGGAAGAAAAAGGTATTAAAGCTGAAGATGTTAAGAATTTACCTCCTATTGAAGAAATACATGGTCTTAATTTACCGCCTGATGAAGAAATATATGATCTTAATCCTTTATTTATTGAAGAACCTCTAGACCTCGATAACCCGACACAGGTAGTAAAGGTAAATTCTCTCTATAGATATGATAAAGCTAAAATCCCTCCTACTAAAATTGCTAGTCAATGCTTGGATGAGTTTGATAATTTTATGTTTAAGCAAGAAGACTTCAATGCTTATTTTGGTAGACAATTAAATCAAGATGCTGATATGATTAAATACTTGGGAGATTATATGGCTAATATTAGAGGTGAACTTAAACTTGTTAGCAAACATGTTTCTATGGTTACCACTCAAGTAGAACAAGTACTTAAAGATCAAAAAGAATTGCCCAATGATATGAATAGTAAGAAAAATGATTATGTTGTTAAAGTGGCTACTAGAACTGGTAGAATGACTCAGGAACCTTTGTATCCTGAAGGCCACCCTAAGAGAATTGAGAAAGATTCTCAGAGAAATAAAATTGATGCACCTAGTTCTTCTAAAAATAAGAAAAAGAAAAATGATAGAACTGTGCAAACTTCTAGTGAACCTATTGCTGCACCACCTGATAATCCAAATGATATCTCTATGTCTGATGCTGAAACACAATCTGGTAATGAACATGAACCTAATGAAAATGTTAATGATGATGTTCATAATAATGCTCAACCTAGTAATGATAATGATGTAGAAATTGAACCTGCTGTTGATCTTGATAACCCACAATCAAAGAATCAACGTTATGATAAGAAAGACTTTGTTGCTAGGAAATATGGTAAAGAAAGAGAACCTTGGGTTCAGAAACCCATGCCTTTTCCTCCCAAACCATCCAAGAAAAAGGATGATGAGGATTTTGAGCGCTTTGCTGAAATGATTAGACCTATATTTTTTCGTATGTGATTGACTGATATACTCAAAACAAATCCTTATGCTAAGTACATGCAAGATATTATTACAAATAAAAGAAAGATACCAGAAGCTGAAATTTCCACCATGCTTGCTAATTATACTTTTAAGGGTGGAATACCAAAGAAACTTGGAGATCCAGGAGTACCTACTATACCATGCTCCATTAAAAGAAACTATGTTAAAACTGCTTTATGTGATCTTGGAGCCGGTGTTAGTGTTATGCCTCTCTCTTTATATCGTAGACTTGATTTGAATAAGTTGACACCTACTGAAATATCTTTGCAAGTGGCTGATAAATCAACTGCTATACCTGTCGGTATTTGTGAGGATGTGCCTGTTGTGGTTGCAAACGTTACTATTTTAACAGACTTTGTTATTCTTGATATTCCCGAGGACGATAGTATGTCTATTACTCTTGGAAGACCTTTTCTTAATACTGCAGGGGCTGTTATTGATTGCAACAAAGGCAATGTCAATTTTCATGTTAATGGTAATGAGCATACGGTACACTTTCCGAGGAAACAACCTCAAGTTCATAGTATCAATTCTATCGGAAAAATTCCATCGAATATATTTGGAGGTTTTGAATTTCCTCTCCCTACTGTCAAGAAGAAATATGATATACTTATTATTGGGGATGTGCATATCCCTGTTGAGGTAACCTAGTGTAATTCGAAATTTCTCCGGTTTCATGTTAATTGGAATGGGTTTGTTAACAAGACTTGATCAACCTTGTTAGTGGATTCCTTTTGACGAGCATGAGATGGATGAAACTAGAAGCACAACCTTCTATACCCTCTCTATACTTTCTGTTATTTAGTTGAAATAAAGTAAAAATAAATAATTTTGTGTCTGTTATCTGATTATCTGTGCAATATAAAATTACCTCAAAAATAAGAGTTCTCCAAATGCCTTGAAAATTAAATATGATTTTTTATAGAATATTTGAGGATTTATGGAACAAAGAACACACCAGGGGGGCCAACCACCTTGCCACGAGGGTGGAGCGCGCGCCCACCCCCTAGGGCGCGCCCCCTGCCTCGTGGGCCCACGGTGGCCCTCCTCCACTTATTCTTCCAGCCACACACTTCATCTTCCTCCCTCAAACACGAAAACCAACTCAAACCCGAGTCCAAGCTCATTTTGCTGCCATTTTCGATCTCCTTGCTCAAAGCACATCTCACAAAACTGCTTGGGGAGATTGTTCCTTGGTATGTGACTCCTCCATTGGTCCAATTAGTTTTTGTTCTAGTGCTTTATTCATTGCAAATTTGTGTTGCTTAGGTGACCCTGTTCTTGAGCTTGCATGTCAAATTTATATGGTCAAAAGTAGTTTTGATGCATGATATAGGCCCTAGGCACTTGTAGGAGTAGTTGCTATCAATATCATTGAGTTTGGTTTACCTTTATTTTGAAGTTACTAAAAATTTCAGAATTTTTCAGAAAATGATGAGGAGATTATTGAGGGGCTCATCGAGCCAAAGCTCGAAGGAAAAGGCACCGAAACCTAAGTATAATTTGCCGCACACCGTGGAGGTTCGGGCGTGTGAATGGCCTTCTGTGGATTTCTTGAGAGCAGCCGGGATTTATGAAGATTTTCATGAGTTGGCTCATAATGCAAGCCTCACCGCTTTCCTCCATGACCAATGCGATCAGTATCTCTTACTCACAAATACCTTTGTGCAAAACTTTCATTTCCATTCTGGGAACTCGCCACCTACGGTGGAGTTTTATTTATATGATGAGTATAAGGAGATGTCACTTTATGATTTTTATCGGATTTGTTTAGTCCCTTTTCGGGGAAAGATAGAAGAACCACATCATGATGATGTGGAGGGATTTATTAATACTATCACTGTAGGGGAAACTAGGAAGGTTTCTGATGCACAAATCACTAGCATACATTTTCCTGTCTTACGTTACTTTGCATTATTTGCTAGTCGTTGCTTCATTGGTCACGGAAACTCTAGAAACCTTAGTATCCTTGATATTATTATTTTGCTCCAAGGTTTATATAGTGATAACACTTTTAGTATGGGCGGCATTATTGCTAGACGGTTAAGTATGAACCGTACTAAGGGTCCCATCTTTGGAGGCGTCTATGTCACACGCCTAGCTGCGCATTTTAACATACCTATTAGGCATGCTAAGAAGGAAGAAAAAGTGCCGCCTCGTGTTTATTTAGATTATAAAAGTATGGTGGCACATGATTTTATTGTTAAGAATAGGGCAGGAGAGCTTAAATATCAATTGTTCTTTAATAAACATCATCTTGAGACTATTACCTTGCATGCTCCTACTTTGTTTGATTTGACTGTAGGCAAGTACCTCGTTCCGTTGACGGCTATCCATGCCTACCGGAACCCTGCACCAGCCGAGGAGCCAGAACCGGAACCACAATTTGATCCTTCATGATAGTCTAACTATCAGTGGGATCCGGAGATGATTGCCAGCCAGTGGCAATCGGAGCCTTCTTCTTCCTCATCACAGTACGACCCCAACAACTATTATTATGCATATCAGCCAGGCCAGCCGTGGCCATAGACCAACTTAGGCCAAAAGTCTAAGCTTGGGGGAGTACGTATTTCTCACCGATATTACACTTATGTTCACACACACTCATTGCCAGATGTCGGTGCTCATACTTTTTCATTGTATCATCCATGCTAGTTTATTTTCTTTTATGCTTTCTTCTTGTGTGTTTGATGAACCTTAAGAAAAAACCAAAAAAATTAGTTGTAGCTTTTAATTAATTTACTTTCCATGTTGTAGTAGTAATTAAAAAGAAAACCCAAAAATATTTCCTGTTCTTCTTTTGCTTGTTGGGAGCTTTCCCGTGTAAATAGTTTTATTTCTTTTCTTTTCTTTGGGGGTCAGTAGGAGAAGACCTTGATTAAATTGTTGAACTGGCTCTTTATATGCATTATTGTTTATCTGACAAGAGCCCATATTGCCTTGTCTTCTCTTGTTTATTGAATGCTCGCAGATTCCGGCTTAGTTCAATGCACATGCACTCTTATTATTATTCACATCATTCGGTCGTGAAAGTGAAAGGCAATTATGATGATATATGATGGACTGACTGAGATGAGAAAAGCTGGTATGAACTCGACCTCTTTTGTTTTTGTAAATATGATGAGTTCATCGTTCTTGATTCAGCTTGTTATGAATAAACATGTTTGCAATGACAATTAGAAATCATAGTTGCTTATGACATGCTTGATTAGCTATGAGTTATAATGGTTTACCTTGCGTGCCAACATGCTATTAAAACAGTTATGATGTGGTATGATATGGTGGTATCCTCCTCTGAATGATTTAAGTGACTTGACTTGGCACATTTTCACGCATGTAGTTGAAACAAATCAACATAGCCTTCACGATATTTATGTTCATGGTGGATTATATCCTACTCATGCTTGCATCCAATGTTTATTAATTTTAATGCATGTACATGGCTATTGTCGCTCTCTAGTTGGTCGCTTCCCAGTCTTTTGCTAGCCTTCACCTGTACTAAGCGGGAATACTGCTTGTGCATCCAAACTCCTTAAACCCCAAAGTTATTCCACATGAGTCCACTATACCTTCCTATATGCGGTATCTATCTGCCGTTCCAAGTAAATTTGTATGTGCCAAACTATAAACCTTCAAATAATCATCCTGTTTTGTATGCTCGAATAGCTCATGTATCAACTAGGGCTGTGTGTATCTTCCATGTTAGGCGGGTTATTCTCAAGAGGAGTGGACTCCGCTCCTCATTCACGAGATAAAGGGCTGGTCACTAGGATGCCCAGTCCCATGCTTTATGCAAACTAAATCAAAATAATTGCAAACAAAACTCCCCCTGGGACCTGATGTATGTTGGAGGCACTCATTGTTTCGAGCAAGCCATGGATTGATGTTTGTTGGTGGAGGGGGAGTATAAACTTTTGTTGGGGAACGTTGCAGAAAACAAAAATTTTCCTACGGTTTCACCAAGATCCATCTAGGAGTTCATCTAGCAACGAGTGATCGGATTGCATCTACATACCTTTGTAGATCACGCGCGGAAGCGTTCAAAGAACGGGGATGAGGAAGTCGTATTCGACGTGATCCAAATCACCAGAGATCCTAGCGCCGAACGGACGGCACCTCCGCGTTCAACACACGTACAGTCAGCGTGACGTCTCCTCCTTCTTGATCCAGCAAGGGAGAAGGAGAGGTTGAGGAAGATGGCTCCAGCAGCAGCACGACGGCATGGTGGTGGTGGAGCTGCAGTACTCCGTCAGGGCTTCGCCAAGCTCTATGGAGGAGGAGGATGTGTTGGAGAGGGAGAGGGAGGCACCAAAGGCAAAGGTAAGAGGTCCTCCATCCCCCCCACTATATATAGGGGGGCCTAGGGGGGGTGGCCCTAGGAGATGCAATCTCCTAGGGGGGTGGCGGCCAAGGGGTGGGGGGCTTGCCCCCCAAGCAAGGGGGCGCCCCCCTTTAGGGTTTCCCCCACCCTAGGCGCATGGACCCTAGGGGAAGTGGCGCCCCAGCCCACTTTGGGCTGGATCCCTTCCCACTTCAGCCCATGGGGCCCTCCGGGATAGGTGGCCCCACCCGGTGGACCCCCGGGACCCTTCCGGTGGTCCCGGTACAATACCGGTGACCTCGAAACTTGTCCCGACGGCCGAAATAGCACTTCCTATATATAATTCTTTACCTCCGGACCATTCCGGAACTCCTCGTGACGTCCGGGATATCATCCGGGACTCCAAACGACATTCGGGTTACTGCATATACATATCCCAACAACCCTAGCGTCACCGAACCATAAGTGTGTAGACCCTACGGGTTCGGGAGACATGTAGACATGACCGAGATGGCTCTCCAGTCAATAACCAACAGCAGGATCTGGATACCCATGTTGGCTCCCACATGCTCCTCGATGATCTCATCGGATGAACCACGATGTCGAGGATTCAAGCAACCCCGTATACAATTCCCTTCGTCAATCGGTATGTTACTTGCCCGAGATTCGATCGTCGGTATCCCAATACCTCGTTCAATCTCGTTACCGGCAAGTCACTTTACTCATACCGTAATGCATGATCCCGTGACCAGACACTTGGTCACTTTGAGCTCATTATGATGATGCATTACCGAGTGGGCCCAGTGATACCTCTCCGTCATACGGAGTGACAAATCCCAGTCTTGATCCGTGTCAACCCAACAGACACTTTCAGAGATACCCGTAGTATACCTTTATAGTCACCCAGTTACGTTGTGACGTTTGGTACACCCAAAGCACTTCTACGATATCCGGGAGTTACACGATCTCATGGTCTAAGGAAAAGATACTTGACATTGGAAAACTCTAGCAAACGAACTATACGATCTTGTGCTATGTTTAGGATTGGGTCTTGTCCATCACATCATTCTCCTAATGATGTGATCTCGTTATCAATGACATCCAATGTCCATAGTCAGGAAACCATGACTATCTGTTGATCAACGAGCTAGTCAACTAGAGGCTTACTAGGGACATGTTGGTGTCTAAGTATTCACACATGTATTACGATTTCTGAATAACACAATTATAGCATGAATAAAAGACAATTATCATGAACAAGGAAATATAATAATAATCCTTTTATTATTGCCTCTAGGGCATATTTCCAACAGTCTCCCACTTGCACTAGAGTCAATAATCTAGTTACATTGTGATGAATCGAACACCCATGGAATTCTGGTGTTGATCATGTTTTGCTCTAGGGAGAGGTTTAGTCAACGGATCTGCTACATTCAGGTCCGTATGTACTTTACAAATATCTATGTCTCCATCTTGAACATTTTCACGAATGGAGTTGAAGTGACGCTTGATGTGCCTTGTCTTCTTGTTAAACCTGGGCTCCTTGGCAAGAGCAATAGCTCCAATGTTGTCACAGAAGAGCTTGATCGGCCCCGACGCATTGGGTATGACTCCTAGGTCGGTGATGAACTCCTTCACCCAAATTGCTTCATGCGCTGCCTCCGAGTCTGCCATGTACTCCGCTTCACACGTAGATCCTGCCACGATGCTCTGCTTGCAACTGCACCAGCTTACTGCCCCACCATTCAAAATATACACATATCCGGTTTGTGACTTAGAGTCATCCAGATCTGTGTCGAAGCTAGCGTCGACGTAACCTTTTATGACAAGCTCTTCGTCACCTCCACAAACGAGAAACATTTCCTTAGTCCTTTTCAGGTACTTCAGGATATTCTTGACCGCTGTCCAGTGTTCCTTGCCGGGATTACTTTGGTACCTTCCTACCAAACTCACGGCAAGGTTTACATCAGGTCTGGTACACTGCATGGCATACATAATAGAACCTATGGCTGAGGCATAGGGGATGACACTCATCTCTTCTATATCTTCTGCCGTGGTCGGACATTGAGCTGAGCTCAATTTCACACCTTGCAACACAGGCAAGAACCCGTTCTTAGACTGATCCATATTGAACTTCTTCAATATCTTATCAAGGTATGTGCTTTGTGAAATACCTATGAGGCGTCTTGATCTATCTCTGTAGATCTCGATGCCTAATATATAAGTAGCTTCTCCAAGGTCCTTCATTGAAAAACTCTTATCCAAGTAGGCCTTAATGCTGTCCAAAAGCTCTATATCATTTCCCATCAAAAGTATGTCATCTACATATAATATGAGAAATGCTACAGAGCTCCCACTCACTTTCTTGTAAACGCAGGCTTCTCCATAAGTCTGCATAAACCCAAACGCTTTGATCATCTCATCAAAGCAAATGTTCCAACTCCGAGATGCTTGCACCAGCCCATAAATCGAGCGTTGGAGCTTGCACACCATGTCAGCATACTTAGGATCGACAAAACCTTCTGGCTGCATCATATACAATTCTTCCTTAAGGAAACCATTAAGGAATGCCGTTTTGACGTCCATTTGCCATATTTCATAATCATAGAATGCGGCAATTGCTAACATGATTCGGACGGACTTCAGCTTCGCTACCGGTGAGAAAGTCTCATCGTAGTCAACCCCTTGAAGTTGTCGATAACCCTTAGTGACAAGCCGAGCTTTATAGATGGTCACATTTCCATCCGCGTCTGTGTTTTTCTTAAAGATCCATTTATTTTCTATGGCTCGCCGCTCTACGGGTAAGTCAGTCAAAGTCCATACTTCGTTTTCATACATGGATCCTATCTCGGATTTCATGGCTTCCAGCCATTTGTCGGAATCCGGGCCCGCCATCGCTTCTTCATAGTTCGAAGGTTCACCGTTGTCTAACAACATGATTTCCAAGACAGGGTTGCCGTACCAATCTGGTGCGGAACGTGTCCTTGTGGACCTTCGAATTTCAGTAGGAGCTTGATCAGAAGTATCTTGATCATCATCATTAACTTCCTCTCTAGTCGGTGCAGGCACCTCAGGAACATTTTCTTGAGTTGCGCCATTTTCCGGTTCAAGAGGTAATACTTCATCAAGTTCTACTTTCCTCCCACTTACTTCTTTCGAGAGAAACTCCTGCTCTAGAAAGGATCCATTCTTGGCAACAAAGATCTTGCCTTCGGATCTGAGGTAGAAGGTATACCCAATAGTTTCTTTAGGATATCCTATGAAGACGCATTTTTCCGACTTGGGTTCGAGCTTTTCAGGTTGAAGTTTCTTGACATAAGCATCGCATCCCCAAACTTTTAGAAATGACAGCTTAGGTTTCTTCCCAAACCATAATTCGTACGGTGTCGTCTCAACGGATTTCGACGGAGCCCTATTTAAAGTGAATGCGACAGTCTCTAAAGCATAGCCCCAAAAAGATAGCGGTAAATCGGTAAGAGACATCATAGATCGCACCATATCTAATAGAGTGCGATTACGAAGTTCAGACACACCATTACGCTGAGGTGTTCCAGGCGGCGTGAGTTGTGAAACTATTCCACATTTTCTTAAGTGTGTGCCAAACTCGTGACTCAAGTTCTCCTCCACGATCTCATTGCAAGAACTTGATTTTGATGTCACGTTGATTCTCAACCTCACTCTGAAATTCCTTGAACTTTTCAAAGGTCTCAGGCTTGTGTTTCATTAAGTAGACATACCCATATCTACTCAAGTCATCAGTGAGGGTGAGAACATAACGATAGCCACCGCGAGCCTCAACACTCATTGGACCGCACACATCAGTATGTATGATTTCCAATAAGTTGGTTGCTCGCTCCATTGTTCCTGAGAACGGAGTCTTGGTCATTTTACCCATGAGGCATGGTTCGCACGTGTCAAATAATTCGTAATCAAGAGACTCTAAAAGTCCATCAGCATGGAGCTTCTTCATGCGTTTGACACCTATGTGACCAAGGCGGCAGTGCCACAAGTATGTGGGACTATCATTATCAATCTTACATCTTTTGGTACTCACACTATGAACATGTGTAGCATTACGCTCGAGATTCATTAAGAATAAACCATTCACCATCGGAGCATGACCATAAAACATATCTCTCATATAAATAGAACAACCATTATTCTTGGATTTAAATGAGTAGCCATCTCGAATTAAACGAGATCCTGATACAATGTTCATGCTCAAAGCTGGCACTAAATAACAATTATTAAGGTTTAAAACTAATCCCGAAGGTAAATGTAGAGGTAGCGTGCCGACGGTGATCACATTGACCTTGGAACCATTCCCGACACGCATCGTCACCTCGTCCTTCGCCAGTCTCCGCTTATTCCGCAGCTCCTGTTTTGAGTTACAAATGTGAGCAACCGCACCGGTATCAAATACCCAGGAGCTACTACGAGTACTGGTAAGGTACACATCAATTACATGTATATCACATATACCTTTCGTGATGCCGGCCTTCTTGTCCGCTAAGTATTTGGGGCAGTTACACTTCCAGTGACCACTTCCCTTGCAATAAAAGCACTCAGTCTCGGGCTTGGGTCCATTCTTTGGCTTCTTCCCGGTAGCTTGCTTGCCGGGCGTGGCAACTCCCTTGCCGTCCTTCTTGAAGGCTTTCTTACCCTTACCCTTTTTGAACTTAGTGGTTTTATTCACCATCAACACTTGATGTTCCTTTTTGACTTCTACCTCTGCTGATTTCAGCATTGCAAATACTTCAGGAATGGTCTTTTCCATCCCCTGCATATTGAAGTTCATCACAAAGCTCTTGTAGCTCGGTAGAAGCGACTGAAGGATTCTGTCAATGACTGCGTCATCTGGGAGATTAACTCCCAGCGGTTATGCAACCCAGACATAGTGAGTATGTGCTCACTGACAGAACTGTTTTCCTCCATCTTACAGCTGAAGAACTTGTCGGAGACTTGATATCTCTCGACCTGGGCATGAGCTTGGAAAACCATTTTCAGCTCTTCGAACATCTCATATGCTCCGTGTCTCTCAAAATGCTTTTGGAGCCCCGGCTCTAAGCTGTAAAGCATGCCACACGGAACGAGGGAGTAGTCATCGGTACGTGCCTGCCAAGCGTTCATAACGTCTTGTTCTGCAGGGAGAACAGGTGCATCACCTAGCGGTGCTTGTAGGACATAATCTTTCTTGGCAGCTATGAGGATGATCCTCAGGTTCCGGACCTAGTCCGTGTAGTTGCTGCCATCGTCTTTCAGCTTGGTTTTCTCTAGGAACGCGTTGAAGTTGAGGACTACGTTGGCCATTTGATCTACAAGACATATTGTAAAAAAAATTAGACTAAGTTCATGATAATTAAGTTCATCTAATCAAATTATTCAATGAACTCCCACTTAGATAGACATCCCTCCAGTAATCTAAGTATAACATGATCCGAGTTAACTAGGTCGTGTCCGATCATCACGTGAGACGGACTAGTCAACATCGGTGAACATCTTCATGTTGATCGTATCTTCTATACAACTCATGCTCGACCTTTCGGTCTTCTGTGTTCCGAGGCCATATCTGTACATGCTAGGCTCGTCAAGTCAACCTAAGTGTTTGCATGTGTAAATCTGTCTTACACCCGTTGTATGTGAACGTTGGAATCTAACACCCGATCATCACGTGGTGCTTCGAAACAACGAACTGTCGCAACGGTGCACAGTTAGGGGAAACACTTTCTTGAAATTATTATGAGGGATCATCTTATTTACTACCATCGTTCTAAGTAAACAAGATGAAGAAACATGATAAACATCACATGCAATCAAATAATAATAGTGACATGATATGGCCAATATCACATAGCTCCTTTGATCTCCATCTTGGGGCTCCATGATCATCTTGTCACCGGCATGACACCATGATCTCCATCATCATGATCTCCATCATCGTGTCTCCATGAAGTTGCTCGCCAACTATTACTTCTACTACTACGGCTAACGCGTTTAGCAATAAAGTAAAGTCATTTACATGGCGTTTCTCAATGACACGCAGGTCATACAAAAAATAAAGACAACTCCTATGGCTCCTGCCGGTTGTCATACTCATCGACATGCAAGTCGTGATTCCTATTACAATAGCATGAACATCTCATACATCACATATATATCATTCATCATACATCACAACTTTGGCCATATCACATCACAGAACACTTGCTGCAAAAACAAGTTAGACGTCCTCTAATTGTTGTTGCAAGTTTTACGTGGCTGCAATAGGGTTCTAGCAAGAACGTTTTCTTACCTACGTGAAAGCCACAAAGTGATTTTTCAACTTATATTTACCCTTCATAAGGACCCTTTTCATCGAATCCGCTCCAACTAAAGTGGGAGAGACAGACACCCGCCAGCCACCTTATGCAACTTGTGCATGTTAGTCGGTGGAACCTGCCTCACGTAAGCGTACGTGTAAGGTTGGTCCGGGCCGCTTCATCCCACAATACCGTTGAAGCAAGATAAGACTAGTAGCGGCAAGAAAGTTGACAACATCAACACCCACAACAAATTGTGTTCTACTCGTGCAAGAGAACTACGCATAGACCTAGCTCATGATGCCACTGTTGGGGAATGTTGCAGAAAACAAAAATTTTCCTACGGTTTCACCAAGATCCATCTAGGAGTTCATCTAGCAACGAGTGATCGGATTGCACCTACATACCTTTGTAGATCACGCGTGGAAGCGTTCAAAGAACGGGGATGAGGAAGTCGTATTCGACGTGATCCAAATCACCGGAGATCCTAGCGCCGAACGGACGGCACCTCCGCGTTCAACACACGTACGGTCAGCGTGACGTCTCCTCCTTCTTGATCCAGCAAGGGAGAAGGAGAGGTTGAGGAATATGGCTCCAGCAGCAGGACGACGGCGTGGTGGTGGTGGAGCTGTAGTACTCCGTCAGGGCTTCGCCAAGCTCTATGGAGGAGGAGGATGTGTTGGAGAGGGAGAGGGAGGCACCAAAGGCAAAGGTAAGAGGTCCTCCATCCCCCCCACTATATATAGGGGGGCCTAGGGGGGGCGCCGGCCCTAGGAGATGCAATCTCCTAGTGGGGCGGCAGCCAAGGGTTGGGGGGCTTGCCCCCCAAGCAAGGGGGCGCCCCCCTTTAGGGTTTCCCCCACCCTAGGCGCATGGGCCCTAGGGGAAGTGGCGCCCCAGCCCACTTTGGGCTGGATCCCTTCCCACTTCAGCCCATGGGGCCCTCCGGGATAGGTGGCCCCACCCGGTGGACCCCCGGGACCGTTCCGGTGGTCCGGGTACAATACCGGTGACCCCGAAACTTGTCCCGACGGCCGAAATAGCACTTCCTATATATAATTCTTTACCTCCGGACCATTCCGGAACTCCTCGTGACGTCCGGGATCTCATCCGGGACTCCGAACGACATTCGGGTTACTGCATATACATATCCCTACAACCCTAGCGTCACCGAATCTTAAGTGTGTAGACCCTACGGGTTCGGGAGACATGTAGACATGACCGAGATCGCTCTCCAGCCAATAACCAACAGCGGGATCTGGATACCCATGTTGGCTCCCACATGCTCCTCGATGATCTCATCGGATGAACCACGATGTCGAGGATTCAAGCAACCCCGTATACAATTCCCTTCGTCAATCGGTATGTTACTTGCCCGAGATTCGATCGTCGGTATCCCAATACCTCGTTCAATCTCGTTACCGGCAAGTCACTTTACTCATACCGTAATGCATGATCCCGTGACCAGACACTTGGTCACTTTGAGCTCATTATGATGATGCATTACCGAGTGGGCCCAGTGATACCTCTCCGTCATACGGAGTGACAAATCCCAGTCTTGATCCGTGTCAACCCGACAGACAATTTCAGAGATACCCGTAGTATACCTTTATAGTCACCCAGTTACGTTGTGACGTTTGGTACACCCAAAGCACTTCTACGATATCCGGGAGTTACACGATCTCATGGTCTAAGGAAAAGATACTTGACATTGGAAAACTCTAGCAAACGAACTATACGATCTTGTGCTATGTTTAGGATTGGGTCTTGTCCATCACATCATTCTACTAATGATGTGATCTCGTTATCAATGACATCCAATGTCCATAGTCAGGAAACCATGACTATCTGTTGATCAACGAGCTAGTCAACTAGAGGCTTACTAGGGACATGTTGGTGTCTAAGTATTCACACATGTATTACAATTTCCGGATAACACAATTATAGCATGAATACAAGACAATTATCATGAACAAGGAAATATAATAATAATCCTTTTACTATTGCCTCTAGGGCATATTTCCAACAACTTTACCATTCTGTTTCGGAACCGCCTATAATGTGTGTAGCATGGAAGATATCGCCATCTCTCGGTTGTTATGTTGACAATGAAAGTATACCGCTCAAAATGTTATTCACCTCTATTTTAAAACCGAGCTCTGGCACCTCTACAAATCCATGCTTCCCTCTGCGAAGGACCTATCTATTTACTATTATGTTGAGTCATCACCCTCTTATTAAAAAGCACTAGCTGGAGAGCGCATCTGTCATTTGCATTCATTACTGTTAATTTATATTGGGTGTGACTATGATTGGATCTCTTTTACCATGAATTACAATGTCTAGTCAGTCCTTGATCTTTAAAGGTGCTCTGCATTTATGTTTTGCGGTCGCAGAAAGGGCTAGCGAGATACCATCTTGTTATATCATATTATGATTGTTTTGAGAAAGTGTTGTCATCCGAGATTTATTATTATGGCTTGCTAGTTGATTATGTTATTGATATGAGTAATCATGAGACCTGAGAATTATTGCAAATGTGGTTAGTTATAATCTTTGCTGAAAACTTGAATGCTAGCTTGACATATTTACAACAACGAGAGCAAATAGATTTTGTAAAAGTTTTTCTTTATTTCTTTCAGTTTGTCAAATGAATTTATTGAGGACAAGCAAGGGTTTAAGCTTGGGGGATTTGATACGTCTCCAACGTATCTACTTTTCAAAACACTTTTGCCCTTGTTTTGGACTCTAACTTGTATGATTTGAATGGAACTAACCCGGACTGACGTTGTTTTTAGCAGAATTGCCATGATGTTGTTTTATGTGCAGAAAACAGAAGTTCTCGGAATGACCTGAAACTCCACGGGATATCTAACAATAAATAAAAAAATCCTCGCCAAAGATGAAGACCAGGGGGCCCACACCCTTCTCACGAGGGTGGGGGCGCCCCCCCCTAGGGCGCGCCGCCCTACCTCGTGGGCCCCCTGGAGACCCCCCGACTCCAACTCCAACCCTATATAACTGCTATCAGGGAGAAAAAAATAGGAGAGAAGAAATCATCGCGTTTTACGATACGGAGCCGCTGCCAAGCCCTAAAACCTCTTGGGAGGGCTGATCTGGAGTCCGTTCGGGGCTCCGGAGAGGGGGATACGTCGCCGTCATCATCATCAACCATCCTCCATCACCAATTTCATGATGCTCACCGCCATGCGTGAGTAATTCCATCGTAGGTTTGCTGGACGGTGATGGGTTGGATGAGATTCACCATGTAATCGAGTTAGTTTTGTTAGGGTTTGATCCCTAGTATCCACTATGTTCTGAGATTGATGTTGCTATGACTTTGCTATGCTTAATGCTTGTCACTAGGGCCCGAGTGCCATGATTTCAGATCTGAACCTATTATGTTTTCATCAATATATGAGAGTTCTAGATCCTATCTTGCAAGTCTATAGGCACCTATTATGTGTTATGATCCGTTAACCCCGAAGTGACAATAATCGGGATACATATCGGTGATGATCGTAGTTTGAGGAGTTCATGTATTCACTATGTGCTAATGCTTTGTTCCGGTTCTCTATTAAAAGGAGGCCTTAATATCCCCTAGTTTCCATTAGGACCCCGCTGCCATGGGAGGGTAGGACAAAAGATGTCATGCAAGTTCTTTTCCATAAGCACGTATGACTATATTCGGAATACATGCCTACATTACATTGATGAATTGGAGCTAGTTCTGTGTCACCCTATGTTATGACTGTTACATGATGAACCGCATCCGGCATAATTATCCATCATTGATCCGATGCCTACGAGCTTTCCATATACTGGTTTACGCTTATTTACTTTCCCGTTGCTATTGTTACAATCACTACAAAACACCAAAAACATTACTTTGCTTTCATCACTCTTTTGTTACCGTTACCATCACTATAATATTACTTTTCTACTAAACACTTTGCTGCAGATACTAAGTTTCCAGGTGTGGTTGAATTGACAACTCAGCTGCTAATACTTGAGAATATTCTTTGGCTCCCCTTGTGTCGAATCAATAAATTTGGGTTGAATACTCTACCCTCGAAAGCTGTTGCGATCCCCTATGCTTGTGGGTTATCAGACCGCTGTAGATAGATGGGGGAAGGTGATGAAGATGTTGGTGAAGATGACAGAGGTGTTGGTGTAGATCGCCGTCACACGATGATGGCCCCGGCGGCGTTCCGGCGCCACCGGGAGAGAGGTGGAGAGAGCCCCCCTTCTTCTTCCTTGACCTTCTACCTAGATGGGAGAAGGGTTTCCCCTCTGGTCCATGGCCTCCATGGTGTCGGAGGGGCGAGAGCCCCTCCAAGATTGGATCTGTCTCTCTGTCTCTCTCTATTTCTGCACTCCAGATTCTGGCCTTTCACCATTTCTTATATTCCCAGAGATCTGTAACTCTGATTGGGCTGAAATTTTAACACAATTTGTATTCAGATATTGGCTTTCTTGCGGCGAAAGAAGGGCACCAACCGCCTTACGGGGTGGCCACGAAGGTCAGGGGCGCGCCCCCCTACTCCGTGCCCCCTCGGGCATCGTCTTGCATTGATTCTTCTTCAGAAAAATCACCTATATTCCAAAAAAATCTCCGTAAGTTTTTATCCCGTTTGGACTCCGTTTGATATGGATTTTCTACGAAACAATAAACATGCAGCAAACATGAACTGGCATTGGGCAATGGATCAATATGTTAGTCCGTAAAATAGTATAAAAAGTTTCCAAAAGTATATGAAAGTTGTATAATATTGGCATGGAACAATCAAAAATTATAGATACGACGGAGACTTATCAATGATGCTTATGATGAAACTACTTATATGCTTGATAATACTGTGCCATTAGGTGAATTTCTTGATAAACAACTTGCTAGGGTTAGAGAGAATGAAATTATTGAAACCGATAATATTGATGAAAGTGTTGATGAAGATTCTCCCCGTAGATATGAATTACCTAATGTGCCTGAGGGTTATGTTATGGATGAAGAAACTGCTAGAGATCTTTTAGCTTGCAAAGATATATATGATCTTAAGAAACTGTTAGCTAAGATGAAAGAAAAGTCTTTAGATGCTAGAATGAAATATGACCCTGCTTTTGCTACTTCACCTATCTGTATTTCTGATAAGGATTATGATTTCTGTGTCGATCCTGAGATAATTACTTTGGTTGAGTCTGATCCTTTTTATGGCTATGAATCTGAAACTGTTGTGGCACATCTTAATAAATTGAATGATATAGCCACCCTATTCACTAATGAGGAAAAAATTCGTTACTACTATATCCTTAAGTTATTTTCGTTCTCATTAAAGGGTGATGCTAAAACATGGTTTAATTCTCTTCATCCTGGTTGTGTGCATAGTCCCCAGGATATGATTTATTACTTCTCTGCTAAATATTTCCACGCTCATAAGAAACAAGCTGCCTTAAGGGAAATATATAATTTTGTGCAAATTGAAGAAGAGAGTCTCCCACAAGCTCGAGGAAGGCTTCTCCGATTACTTAATGCTTTGCCTGATCATCCACTCAAGGAAAATGAAATACTTGATATCTTTTATAATGGACTAACCGATGCTTCCAGAGACCACCTGGATAGTTGTGCTGGTTGTGTTTTTAGTGAAAGAACTGTTGATCAAGCTGAATTGCTATTGAATAATATGTTGAGTAATGATAATGATTGGACACTTCCTGAACCAACTCCTAAGCCAACTCCGAAGAAAAGGGGTATTCTACTTCTTAGTCCTAAAGATATGAGGCAAGGAAATCTATGAAATAAAAGGGTATTAAAGCTGAAGATGTTAAGAATTTACCACCTATTGAAGAGATACATGGTGTTGATAACCCGACACAGGTAGTAAAGGTAAATTCTCTCTATAGATTTGATGAGGTTGAAATCCCATCTATTAAGTTTGCTAACCAATGCTTGGATGAGTTTGATAATTTTATTATTAAACAAGAAAACTTCAATGCTTATGTTGGTAGACAATTGAAACGTAATGCTTATATGATGGAACACTTGAGTGATTATATGTCTAGAGTTAAAGGTGAGCTTAAACTTATTAGTAAACATGCTTCTATGGTTACCACTCAAGTAGAACAAGTGCTTAAAGCTCAGAATGATTTTCTTAATGAATTAAATAATAATAAAAATGATAATGCTGTTAGAATTGTGACTAGAGGAGGTAGAATGACTCAGGAACCTTTGTATCCTGAGGGCCACCCTAAGAGAATTGAGAAAGATTCTCATAGAACTGATGTTGATGCACCTACTCCTTCTAAAAAGAAGAGAAAGAAAAATGATAGGACTTTGTATGCTTCTAGTGAACCTGTTGTTGACACACCTGAGAATCCCAATGATATTTCTATTTCTGATGCTGAAACACAATTTGGTAATGAACATGAACCTAGTGATAATGTTACTGATGATGTTCATGTTGATGCTCAACCTAGCAATAACAATGATTTAGAGATTGAACCTGCTGTTGATCTTGATAGCCCATAATCAAAGAATCAATGTTATGATAAGAGAGACTTCGTTGCTAGGAAGTGATACGTCTCCAACATATCTATAATTTTTGATTGTTCCATGCTATTATATTATCTATTTTGGATGTTAATGGGCTTTATTTTACACTTTTATATTATTTTTGGGACTAACCTATTAACCGGAGGCCCAACCCAAATTACTTTTTTGCCTATTTTATTGTTTCACAGAAAAGGAATATCAAACGGAGTCCAAACGGAACGAAACCTTCGGGGGTGTTAATTTTTGGAACAAACGTGATCCAGGGGACTTGGAGTGGATGCCAAGAAACAATCAAGGAGGCCACGATGTAGGGGGCGCGCCTACCCCCTGGGCGCGCCCTCCACCCTCGTGGGCCCCTCGTTGCTCCACCGACCTACTTCTTCCTCCTATATATATTCATATACTCCGAGAACATCCAGGAGGACCACGAAACCCTATTTCCACCGCCGCAACCTTCTGTACCCAAGAGATCCCATCTTGGGGCCTTTTCCGGAGCTCCGCCGGAGGGGGCACAGATCGCGGAGGGCCTCTACATCAACTCCATGGCCCCTCCGATGATGTGTGAGTAGTATACTTCAGACCTTCGGGTCCATAGCTAGTAGCTAGATGGCTTCTTCTCTCTCTTTGGATCTCAATACAAAGTTCTCCTCAATTCTCTTGGAGATCTATTCGATGTAATCTTTGTTTGCAGTGTGTTTGTCGAGATCCGATGAATTGTGGGTTTATGATCATGTTTATCTATGAATAATATTTGAATCTTCTCTGAATTCTTTTATGTATGATTGGTTTATCTTTGCAAGTATCTTCGAATTATCAGTTTGGTTTTGCCTACTAGATTGATCTTTCTTGCAATGGGAGAAGTGCTTAGCGTTGGGTTCAATCTTGCGGTGCTCGATCCCAGTGACAGAAAGGGAAACGACACATATTGTATTGTTGCCATCGAGGATAAAAAGATGGAGTTTATATCATATTGCATGAGTTTATCCCTCTACATCATGTCATCTTGCTTAAGGCGTTACTTTGTTCTTATGAACTTAATAGTCTAGATGCATGCTGGATAGCGGTCGATGTGTGGAGTAATAGTAGTAGATGTAGGCAGGAGTCGGTCTACTTGTCACGGACGTGATGCCTATATACATGATCATACCTAGATATTCTCATAATTATTCGCTTTTCTATCAATTGCTCGACAGTAATTTGTTCACCCATCGTAATACTTATGCTATCTTGAGAGAAGCCACTAGTGAAACCTATGGCCCCCGGGTCTACTCTCCATCATACAAGTTTCCAATCTATTTTATTTTGCAATCTTTACTTTCAATCTATATCATAAAAATACCAAAAATATTTATCTTATTATTATCTCTATCAGATCTCACTCTTGCAAGTGGCCGTAAAGGGATTGACAACCCCTTTATTCCGTTGGTTTCGAGGTTCTTATTTGTTGGTGTAGGTACGAGGTGATTTGCGCGTGGTATCCTAATGGATTGATACCTTGGTTCTCAAAAACTGAGGGAAATACTTACACTGCTTTAATGCATCACCCTTTCCTCTTCAAGGGAAAACCAACGCGGTGCTTAAGAGGTAGCAGGAAGCACGGTAAAGAAAGAAAAACCATGGGTTCAGAAACCCATGCCTTTTCCTCCTAAACCCTCCAAGAAAAAGGATGATGAGGATTTTGAGCGCTTTGCTGAAATGATTAGACCTATCTTTTTGCATATGCATTTGATTGATATGCTTAAAATGAATCCTTATGCTAAGTATATGAAATATATTGTTACAGATAAAAGAAAGATACCAGAAGCTGATATTTCCACCATGCTTGCCAATTATACTTTTAAAGGTGGAATACCAAAGAAATTAGGAGATCCAGGAGTACCAACTATACCATGCTCCATTAAAAGAAATTATGTTAAAACTGCTTTATGTGATCTTGGAGCCGGTGTTAGTGTTATGCCTCTCTCTTTATATCGTAGACTTGATTTGAATAAGTTGACACCTATTGAAATATCTTTGCAAATGGCTGATAAATCAACTGCTATACCTGTCGGTATTTGTGAGGATGTGCCTGTTGTGGTTGCAAACGTTACTATTTTAACGGACTTTGCTATTCTTGATATTCCCGAGGACGATAGTATGTCTATTATTCTTCGTAGACCCTTTTTGAATACTGCAGGGGCTGTTATTCATTGTAACAAAGGAAATGACACTTTTTATGTTAATGGTAATGAGCATACGGTACACTTTCCGAGGAAACAACCTCAAGTCCACAGTATAAATTCTATTGGAAAAACTTCAACAATCACTATTGGAGTTTTCGAATTTCCTCTTCCTACAGTCAAAAAGAAATATGATATTCTTATTGTTGGGGACATGCATATCCCCGTCGAGGTAACTTAGTGTTATTCGAAAATTCTCCGGTTTCATGATATTCAGAAAGAGTTTGTTAACAAGACTTGATCAACCTTGTTAGTGGATTCATTTTAATGAGCATGAGATGGATAAAGTTAGAAAGCACAACTCTCTGTACCCTCCTTTTACTTTCTGTTATTTAGATCAAATAAAGCAAAAATAGTATTTTCTGTATGTTTTCTGAATTATCCTTGCAATAAAAATACCCCGAAAATAAAAGTTCTCCAAATGTCCTGAAAATGATATATGGTTTTTTTAGAATATTTAAGAATATTTGGCACTAAGAACACACCAGGGGGACACACCACCTGGCCACTAGGGTCCAGGGCGCGCCCCCTGCCTTGTGGACCTCACATGGGCCCCTCCACATATTCCAGCACCCACACACTTCGTCTTCCTCCAGAAAAAATCCTCCCATAGCTCAAACTCGTGTTCTAGCTCATCTTGCTACCATTTTTGACATCCTTGCTCAAAGCTTCATTCACAAAACTGCTTTGGGGGATTGTTCTTCGGTATGTGACTCCTCTAATAGTCCAATTAGTTTTTGTTCTAGTGCTTTATTTATTGCAAATTTTTGCTTCTTAGGTGACCTTGTTATTGAGCTTGCATGTCAAATTTATATGGTCCGAAGTAGTTTTTATGGATGATATAGCCTCTAGGCATTTGTGGGAGTAGTTGCTATCAATCCTGTTGAGTTTGGTGCACTTTTATTTCAAGTCACTAAAAATTGAAGAGATTGTTGAGGGGCTCTTTGAGCCGAAGCTCAAAGGATAAGCAAAGTGAAGAGAATAAGAAGCCCAAATATAATCTCCCCCGCACTACGGAGGTTCGGCCGTGCGAATGGCCTTGTGATGAGTTCTTGAGAGCAGCCAGGATTTACGAGGACTTCCATTATTTGGCTGAGAATGCAGGCCTCATCGACTTCCTCCGCGACTAGCGCAAACAGTATCTCGTCCTCACTAATATTTTCGTGCAAAATTTTTACTTTCTTTCTAAGAAATCACCACCTTCAGTGGAATTTCACTTATATGATGAGGTTAAGGAGATGCACTATATGATTTTTGTCGGGTCTGTAAGATACCCTTTGCGGGCAGCATAGAGGAACCACATCGTAATCATGTGGAGGGGTTTATTGACACAATTGTTGTAGGGGAAACGAGGAAAGTTTCTGATGCAAGAATTACCAACATACATTTTCCTGTTCTATGTTACTTTGCAATATTTGCTAGTAGATGCTTAATTGGTCGCGGGAACAGTGGAAATCTCAGTGCTCCTGATATTGTTATTTTACGCCATGCTTTGTTTAGTGATACCACTTTCAGTTTAGGCGCTATTATTGCTAAACGATTAAACCTAAACCGTACAAAGGGCCCCATATTCGGAGGCATCTTTGCTTCGCACCTTGCTGCACACTTTGGGATACCTATTAGGCATTATGAGAAAGAGGAAAAGTTGTTGCCCCCTATTTTTCTAGATTATAAGAGTATGGTAGCGCATGATTTTATTGTTAAAGATAAGAAGAAGATGCTTAAGTATAAATTGATATTTGATAAAAATAACTGTGAGATTATTACCTTGCCTGCACCCTCTCTGTTAAACATACTTTCAGGCACGTACCTCATCCTACCCGAAGCCATTTATGCGTACTAGAGCCTGACACAAGTTCCAGAGCCTGAGCCAGAGCCACCACTTGACCATTATCAACAGTCTGTTTACCACTGGGATCCGGAGGAGATTGCCAACCAGTGGCACCCAGAGGACACTCCTCCGTACACCGGAGAGGGAAGCTTTGAGCCGTGGCCATAGACCAACTTAGGACAAAAGCCTAAGCTTGGGGAATAAGTATTTCTCACCGACATTACATTCATGTTCACACACTCATTCCAGTTGTCAGTGCTCATACTCATTCATTGTACTATGCATGCTAGTTTATTTTCTTTTCCAGCATTCTTCTTGTGTGTTTGACAAATCTTAAGAAAAACCAAAAAATTAGTTGTAGCTTTTAGCTAGTTTACTTTCCATGCTTGTAGTAGTAATAATTAAAAGAAAACCCAAAATGATTTCTCATTCTTCTTTTGCTTATCGAGAGCTTTCCCGTGTAAATAGTTTTATTTCCTTTTCTTTGGGGGTCGAGAGGAGAAGGCCATGATGAAAATGTTGAGTGGCTCTCATATGCATTATTGTTGATCTAACCAAGAGCCCATATTACCTTGTCTTCTCCCTGGTATTAAATGCTTGCAGATTCCAGCTTAGTCCAATTGCACGTGCACTATTATTATTATCCACACCGTTCGGTCGTGCAAGTGAAAGGCAATAATGACGATATATGATGGACCGATTGAGATGAGAGCAGCTGGTATGCACTTGACCTATCTTGTTTTTGTTAATATGATTAGTTCATCATTCCTGATTCAGCCTATTATGAATGAAACATGTTTGCAATGACAAGTAGAGATTATAGTTGATCATGCCATGCTTAATCAGCTAGGAGTTTATAATGGTTTGCCTTGCGTGCCAACATGCTATTAAAATGGTTGTGGTGTGGTATGATAGGGTGGTATCCTCCTTTGAATGATTCGAGTGGCTTGACTTGGCACATGTTCACACATGTAGTTGAAAAAAATCAACATAGCCTCCATGATATTTATGTTCATGGTGAATTATATCCTACTCATGATTGCACTCAGTGTTGATTAATTTTAATGCATGTTCATGACTGTTGTCGCTCTCTAGTTGGTCGCTTCCCAGTCAATTTCTACCCTTCACTTGTACTAAGCGGGAATACTACTTGTGCATCCACTTCCATAAACCCCGAAAGTTATTCCATATGAG
The DNA here is from genome assembly GCF_003073215.2 of Triticum urartu. NCBI lineage: Eukaryota > Viridiplantae > Streptophyta > Magnoliopsida > Poales > Poaceae > Triticum > Triticum urartu. The sequence continues at coordinate 462,190,582 of NC_053027.1, forward strand.
TCCACCATACCTTCCTATATGCGGTATCTACCTGTTGTTCCAAGTAAATTTGGATGTGCCAAACTCTAAACCTTCAAATGAAATTCTGTTTTGTATGCTTGAATAGCTCATGTATCAACTAGGGTTGTCTATATCTTCCATGCTAGGTGGTTTATTCTCACGAGGAGTGGACTCCGCTCCTCATTCATGAGAAAATGGCTGGTAACCGAGATGCCCAGTCCCATGCTTAAATTAAAATAATTGCAAACAAAACTCCCTTAGGATTGTTGTTAGTTGGAGGCACCCGTTGTTTCGGACAAGCCATGGATTGATGTTTTTTGGTGGTGGGGGAGTATAAACTTTACCATTCTGTTTGGGAACCGCCTATAATGTGTGTAGCATGGAAGATATCGAGATCTCTCGGTTGTTATGTTGACAATGAAAGTATGCCACTCAAAATATTATTTATCTCTATTTCAAAACTCGAGCTCTAGCACTCTACAAATCCCTGCTTCCCTCTACGAAGGGCCTATCTATTTACTTTTATGTTGAGTCATCATCCTCTTATTAAAAAGCACCAGTTGGAGAGCACCGCTGTCATGTGCATGCATTACTACTAATTTACATTGAATATGACTGTGACTGGATCTCTTTTGCCCTGAAATTACAATGTTTAGTCAGTCCTTGATCTTCAGAGGTGCTCTGCATTTATGTTTTGCGGTCCTAGAAAGGGCTAGCGAGATACCATCTTGTTATATCATATTATGATTATTTTGAGAAAGTGTTGTCATCTGAGATTTATTATTATTGCTCTCTAGTTGATTATGCCATTGATATGAGTAAACATGAGACCTAAATGTTATCGCGAATATGGTTGGTTCATAATCTTTGCTGAAAACCTGGATGCTAGCTTTACATATTTACAATAGCAAGATCAAACAGAGTTTGTAATTTTTTTTCTTTATCACTTTCAGTTTGTCAACTGAATTGCTTGAGGACAAGCAAAGGTTTAAGGTTGGGGGAGTTGATACGTCTCCATCATATCTACTTTTCCAAACAGTTTTGACCTTGTTTTGGACTCTAACTTGCATGATTTGAATGGAACTAACCTAGACTGACGTTGTTTTCAGCACAATTGCCATGGTGTTATTTTTGTGCAGAAATAAAGGTTTTCGGAATGACTTGAAAATCAATGGAGAATATTTTTGGAATTAATAAAAAATATAGGCGAAAGAAACAACACCAGGGGGTCCACACCCTATCCACGAGGGAGCAGGGCGCCCCCCTAGGGCGCGCCCCCTGCCTCGTGGGCCCCCTGAGGCTCCACCGACGTCAACTCCAACTCTATATATTCATGTTCGGGGAGAAAACAATCAGAGAGAAGAATTCATTATGTTTTACGATACAGAGCCGCCGCCAAGCCCTAATCTTTCTCGGGAGGGCTGATCTGGAGTCCGTTCGGGGCTTCGGAGAGGGGAATCCATCGCAATCGTCATCATCAACCTTCCGCCATCACCAATTTCATGATGCTCACCGCCGTGTGTGAGTAATTCCATCGTAGGCTTGCTGGACGGTGATGGGTTGGATGAGATTTATCATGTAATCGAGTTAGTTTTGTTAGGGTTCGACCCTAGTATCCACTATGTTCTGAGATTGATGTTGCTATGACTTTGCTATGCTTAATGCTTTTCACTAGGGCCCGAGTGCCATGATTTCAGATCCGAACCTATTATGTTTTCATGAATATATGTGAGTTCTTGATCCTATTTTGCAAGTCAATAGTCACCTACTATGTGTTATGATCCGGTAACCCCGAAGTGACAATAATTGGGACCACTCCCGGTGATGGTCGTAGTTTGAGGAGTTCATGTATTCACTAAGTATTAATGCTTTGTTCCGGTACTCTATTAAAAGGAGGTGTCGGTGTCAAAACCGGCAGATCTCGGGTAGGGGGTCCCGAACTGTGCGTCAAGGCCGAATGGTAACAGGAGGTAGGGAACACTTTGTTTTACCCAGGTTCGGGCCCTCTCGATGGAGGTAATACCCTACTCCTGCTTGATTAATATTGATGATATGGGTAGTACAAGAGTAGATCTACCACGAGATCAAGGAGGATAAACCCTAGAAGCTAGCCTATGGTATGATTGTTGTGTATGGAGTTGATTGCCTATGGACTACAACCCTCCGGTTTATATAGGCACCAGATAGGGTTAGGGTTACACAAAGTCGGTTACAATGGTAGGAGATTTTGAATATCCGCATCGCCAAGCTTGCCTTCCACGCCAAGGAAAGTCCCATCCGGACACGGGACGAAGTCTTCAATCTTGTATCTTCATAGTCTAGGAGTCCAGCTACCCGAACACCCCCTAATCCAGGACTCCCTCAGTAGCCCCTGAACCAGGCTTCAATGACGACGAGTCCGGCGTGCAAATTGTCTTCGGCATTGCAAGGCGGGTTCCTCCTCCAAGTCCTTCATAGAAGATTGTAAACACCAAGAGTAGTGTCCGGTTCTGCAAAATAAGATTCCACATATTGCCATAGAGAGAATAATATTAACACAAATCAAATCTGCTGACGTATTTCGTAGTGCGTCATCACACTACAGCCAAGTCCTTCACTCGAATCATTTTTACTTTTCCACCTCAGCATGTTTTGCGAGGCGGCTTCCTTGGCACGTCTTGTCAAAGCAGAGATCGTGTGTCCTTTTTATGGGATTCTCATCAATACGGACGTGGGTAACCCTAACCGCGCCATTTACCACGGCGTTTGGGAGGCAAGCGAGTTTTATTAGGATGGTGGGGACGCATAACCGCATCCGCCCATATAAGGGGATAAGGATCCACCCTTTTTACCTACGCCTTCTTCCTCCTTTGCCTACCCATCTCCTGCGCACTCGAGCTCCAGCGCCCAAGCCCGCACTTCCCACCTCAACCTTCTCCAGCAATGTCCGGAGCGGGAGGCAAGTGGATGGTCTCCTCCGTCAAGGAGGGCCATGTCAAAAAGCTAAGGAAGGCCGGATACTTGTCCAAAGACATCGCGCACCGGCTTCCCGAGGAGGGGCAGCTTCTCCCCACCCCAAGGCCCCATGATAGGGTAGTATTCCTTCCCCACTTCCTCCGCGGACTGGGTTTTCCACTCCACCCATTTGTCCGGGGGCTCATGTTTTCCTATGGCCTGGATTTCCACGATCTGGCCCCGAACTTCGTCCTCAACATCTCGGCGTTTATCGTCGTGTGCGAGGCTTTCCTCCGCATCCGCCCCCATTTCGGCCTCTGGCTCAAGACCTTCAACGTCAAGCCCAAGGTGGTGCGCGGCACCCAGGCGGAGTGCGGCGGCGCCATGGTGGGCAAGATGGCCAACGTCCTATGGCTCAAGGGCTCCTTCGTGGAGACCCTGAAGGGGTGGCAATCGTGGTAGTTTTACATCACCGAGCCGCGCGATCCGAAATGGATCGCAGCCCCCGAGTTCCGATCCGGACCCCCCACGTGGCTTATGTCCTGGAAAGAGACGGGCCTGTCGTGGGGCGACGAAAAAGAGCTGACCGGACTGCAGACATGCATCCAGTCCCTGGTGAGCAAGCCAATCAAGCTCGTCAATGTAGTCCAGGTTATGCTCGTCCGCCGGATCCTCCCGTGTCAACAACAGGACTTTAATCTGTGGGAGTTCGACTCGGCGCAGCACCAAACCCTTAACAGGCTCTTCGACATGACGTATGAAGACGTCTGGAGGGTGCTAACCAAAGGCGCCGAGGCTCCCACATCCGCTTCCGAGGACCGCGGATACAGCTCGCAGCGTCACGCTAGCGAGGTAAGCTATTTTCACCTTTTACAGGATGTTAAGTTTTTTCATAGTTTGACTCTATGCGGGATCTAAACTCCCTTACCTTTGACAGGCTTGGCGGGCAAAGTCCGGATCGATTAACTGTCCGTCTCCCTTGCCCGAAGACCCAGCCCCAGCCCTACTAGTGAAGCTGCTGGCTCCGGCGCCTTATGTGGTGCCGGAGAAGAAGGCCAAGAATAAGAAGACCACGGGGACTCAAAAGAGTGCCCAGCATATGGTGGTGTCAGACTCGTCGTCCGACGAGTCCGAGACGCACTCCTCCCGTGAAGACGAGGAGGAGGAAGAAGAAACCTCTCCCCCTCCATCAGGGGGAGGAAAGAAGAGGAAGGCCACCCCAGTAGGGGAGGCCGAAGGGTCCAAGAAGAGGAAAACCCCTCCGCCGGACTACGCCCCCGACGCCGACGAGGACGAAGAGGAGTGGCCGGACAGGGCCAGGCGTCCGGCGAAATCGTAAGTGTTCGGATACCAGAGTAACTCATGATATCCCTTTTGTTGCACAGCTTTCCCTAATGTCGAATATAATCATGCAGCCCGCCCCGGGCTGAACTCAACGAGTCGTCGAGCGGCTCCCTGGATTCATCGGGCATGAACTCAGTTCTGCACATTGTCTCCCCCCGCACTGCGGATGACGCCGAAGTGGCGTCGCAACAAGCTCCGGGGCAGGAGGAGGTGGTCCTGGAGGAGCCACAAGGCAACCTCCTGGACTCCCGTAGTAAAGGGGACAAGACCCCCCAGGGCTCCAAGTCCGGTTTTATGCCGGACACCGTGCCGGAATCTTCAACAGTTCCGGACTGCGGTAGGCAAACTCCTTCCAAGAGGAGCAAGTCTTCTGAGCTGGCGGCCTCCGTCCAACCGGAGGTGCCGGACAATCTGCTGGAGGTGCTTGACGGCGCCTCCATCGACGAGGAGCACCGTACTATTATGAGTACGGTGATCCAGAAGGTTCAGTCCGCCAAGAGCGGACTGACTGAAGCTTGCGCTAGCCTTCTAACAGGCTTTGAGGTAAGTAAAAATATGTAAAAATATTACCGCATAGACAATAGCCCCTGATGCTCTGTTTGGCGTTCGGAAAGAAAAGCCGAATAGAGGATCTATTAAATTTCGCAGGAGTCTAACAACAAAGAGTCAATATGCGTATGCAGGCGTCGCTGCTAGCCACCGCCGCACTGACTGCGGAGGTGGGTGCCCTGAAACAGGGCCTCGAGCGGACCGAGCAAGAGCTCGGCCTTGCCAAGAGGCAGCTCGAGGAGAAAGAAGGTAAGAAAATACCTTACAGAAAAAGTGCCTATAGAGAGGCGTGATTGCAAAAAATAACAGGATTGCACTGCTTATTGTAGGGGCCACGACTGAGGTGGCAACCCTCAAGCAGGCGCTGTCCGAGGCCGAAAAGAAAACGGCCGCAGAGCGCACCGAGCGAGAGAAGCTTGGGGCTCAGGTCGGCGAGGTGCAGCAAGAGCTTCAGGCTCTCATGAAAAAACGTGAGAGTTTGGAGCTTGAGTCAAAGACCCAAGCGTCCGAGCTCGCGGCGGCCCTTGAGACTGCCAAGTCTGCCAAGGCCGAAGCCCAAAAGGCCCTCCAAGAGTTGGAGGAGATGAAGAAGATAGCAGTGGGTAAGGCATTCTTTATGCAAAGCAGAAATATAAAAGTAAACTACTTGTTACTTACCCGAATCCAGACTTCTCCAAGGGCATTCGCAGATCTTCCCCGCAGCGTATCCGACGCCGCCGCATTCTACCGAGCTGAAGAGGGCAGCTCGACGGAGAAGGTGTTCTGGTCTCGGTATGCTGAGGCCGGACACCCTGTGCCCTTGAGCGACCAGCTGAAACAGCTGGTCGAGCTCCACAAGGTGGCCGAACAGGCCATGAAAGGCTTCATAGTTCGGCTGTGGCCCGGAGAGGCCCTTCCTGGGAGCTACTTCGGGCTGGTGCGGCGGCTGGTGGAGGCCTGTCCAAGGCTTCAGGTCATCAAGCGCTCCGTCTGCACTGAAGGTGCCCGTAGGGCCCTTGCCCATGCAAAGGTGCACTGGGGGAAGCTGGACGGTGAGAAGCTTGTGAAGGACGGGCCGCCGCTGGGGAAGGAGCATCGCAAGCCCGAGAAGTATTACAAGGATGTTCTTGCAGGTGCCCGCCTTGTGGCGGATGAATGCACCCAGGATGTAATGTTGAATGAACTCGCTCGTGTTTATCCTGTGCGCTGAACACTTGTTCATATGCGCTAAGTAATGCTTATTGAATTTAAAATATTATTTTCTGTGCGGCCGTTTATCAAAAATTGAGAGATGGCCAGTCGTCAGCTTCTGCCCCCATGCCACTAGTGCTGGGGTGTTCGGTGATAAACCTGAGCGCTCTTTTTCCCATGGTTGGGTCCTTCGAGGGAGGCGCTCAGCACGACGAACCAGGCAATCGGACTATAATGCTTGAACACTCTCACTTAGCCATAGGACTTTATAATTTTAAATTTCGGCGAAGCCCCTAGTTCGGAAGACCGAGTTCGGGGCGCTATCCACGCCTTGGCCGGACAAAGCCAGCTCCTCGCTCGAAGCGGCATAAGCCTTTAAGGACTCGAACAGCGACCGGTCTCTCGCCACATCATGACAGTCAGTTTTAGCTTTCTCCACTGAGGTTCTTAACCCAGCTCAACCGGGGCACAATCGCAGTGGTTCTCCTAGTGCTACCTTAGCCGATAGAGCGGAACGTAAGGCACCAAAACATAGGAGCCGGGCAAACCCAACTATTGACCCAAATCATGATTCGGAGCCGATGCATATAGTGCTATAAGTTCGGGGTGCCGCACTTGTGAAAGTGTACGGACTTCTCACACCATATTAAAGGGTACTGAAGCCCCTGGCGTACTTGCCGTACCACAGTGTACGGGTGCAACATGTCATTAATGAACATATATAAAAGAAAGTAATGCAGAAAATAGAAAAAAGCTATGCATTGTTTATATAAAGGCTGATGTCAGAGCAGAATGATACAAGTGGTATTATAAGGTAAAGATACTGGACTATTTAACATGTCCTAGCCAGGGGCAGGCCACGGAATTCTATTCAAAAACAGGTATACTGCTTGTAATAGAGACCACCTGGGGGTTCCATAATGCGGCATGGCTTGTCTGCCTCCCTGGATCTTGCATCGTTTGTGCCGCAATCGAATTGCCGAACAGGTCGTCCGAAGTATGGAGTCCTGAAAGTAAGAAAAAATTAAAAAAAGGAATCCGGCAGCCCCTAGTATGTTTTAAGCCGTATTTTGGGCGTGCCGTTATTGTGCCCCTTCCCCTGTGCCCATGGTATTTCAAGGGCGTAGTTATGTACGCGAGGTACTGGTTTCGCTATGTCGCGAAAGCTGGGGTTGGGGCCGCATTGCTACGCTTGCTCAGAGTGTGCCAGGTGGTCCTGCTGTGGGTTACTCCAGGCGTGCTTGGCAGTGTCTGGCTTTTTAATGGCCGGACTGGAGAATTTCCTGAGAAGGCTACTTTGTACCTCCGCTGCGAGAGCCGCCGTATGCTCCTCCATACGGAGGGAGTGTTCGGTGTTTCCGTTAACCGTAATTACTCCGCGAGGGCCTGGCATCTTGAGCTTGAGAAATGCGTAGTGCGGCACCGCATTGAACTTTGCGAATGCGATTCGTCCGAGTAGGGCGTGATAGCCACTGCGAAACAGGACTATATCGAAGATTAACTCTTCGCTTCGGAAATTGTCCGGGGATCCCAAGACCACGTCAAGTGTTACTTAGCCTGTACAGTTGGCTTCTGCACCTGGTATGACGCCTTTAAAGGTCGTTCTTGTGGGCTTAATCATTGAGGGATCTATGCCCATTTTCCGCACTGTATCCTGATAAAGCAGGTTCAGGCTACTGCCACCGTCCATGAGGACTCTTGTGAGGTGAAATCCATCGATGATTGGGTCGAGAACCAATGCGGCGAAGCCGCCATGACGGATGCTAGTGGGATGGTCCCTTCGATCAAAAGTGATCGGGCAGGAGGACCATGGGTTGAACTTTGGGGCGACTGGCTCTATCGCGTATACGTCCCGTAGCGCACGCTTCCGCTCCCGCTTGGGAATGTGGGTTGCGTATATCATGTTCACCGTCCGCACATGTGGGGGAAAACCCTTCTGTCCATTGTTGTTCGGCGGCTTGGGCTCCTCGTCATCGCTGTGCAGCCCCTTGTCTCTGTTTTCGGCCCTTAACTTGCCTGCCTGCTTGAACACCCAACAATCCCTGGTAGTGTGATTGGCTGGCCTTTCGGGGGTGCCATGTATCTGGCACAAGCGATCGAGTATTCGGTCCAAACTAGACGGGCCCTGAGTATTCTTTTTGAATGGCTTTTTCCGCTGACCGGATTTATAGCCTTTGAATCCGGCATTGACTGTCGTGTCTTCATTGCTGTGGCTGTTAACGCGGCGTTTTTGCTTATTCCGACGTGTCCTGCCACTTTTGTCCTTGGTATCCGAATTACCAGGGTTCTTTGATAAGTTGTTACTGCGAGCTAGCCAGCTGTCTTCTCCCACGCAAAAGCGGGTCATGAGTGTCGTGAGGGCTGCCATGGATTTCGGCTTTTCCTGTCCCAGGTGCCGGGCAAGCCACTCGTCGCGGATGTTATGCTTGAAGGCTGCTAGGGCCTCTGCGTCCGGACAATTGACTATCTGGTTTTTCTTTGTTAGGAACCGTGTCCAGAATTGTCTCGCCGATTCTTCTGGCTGCTGAATTATGTGGCTTAAGTCGTCGGCATCCGGCGGTCGCACGTAAGTGCCCTGGAAGTTGTCGAGGAATGCCGCTTCCAGGTCCTCCCAAGAACCGATTGAGTCTGCTGGCAAGCTGTTAAGCCAATGCCGGGCTGGTCCTTTAAGTTTGAGCGGGGGGTATTTGATGGCGTGTAGATCATCGTCGCGTGCCATGTGGATGTGAAGGAGGTAATCCTCGATCCATACCGCCGGGTCTGTTGTGCCATCGTATTATTTGATGTTTACAGGTTTGAAACCCTCTGGGATTTTATGATCCATTACTTCATTCGTGAAGCATAGCAGGTGTGCGGCGCCTCTTTACTAGGCTATATCACGACGCAGCTCGGAAGAGCTATGTCTGTTGTGTTCGGCCCGGCCGGATTTGTTGTATCCGGAGTGAAGATCATTGTCACATGCCGTGGGGCGCCTGCGCGATCTGTAGATCGATCTTGTTTGTCTGGCCTTATCCTCCAGTATGTCTCGCAGGTTGGGCGCATTTTCCCATGCCTTATTTGAACGGCATTGGGGCATGGCTTGGGTGGAGGGCCGAGAGGCCTCTCTGCCGTGGCCGCGAGGTGGCCGGTCTGCCATGTCATGCGCTGGTGATGTAGGTGCTTCCTCCTCTGATCGGGCTAGCGGCCTGCGCTTCGGGTAACTCTTGGAAGGGCGTTCGAGTTCGTACTCTTCGGCCGCAAGGACTTCAGTCCATCTGTCAGCTAGCAAATCTTGGGCAGCTCTAAGCTGTTGCTGCTTTTTCTTGAGGCTGCTTGCCGTGGCTAAAAGCCTGCATTTAAAACGCTCTTGTTCGGCGGGGTCTGATGGTATGACGAATTCGTCGTCATCGAGGCTTGCCTCGTCTTCTGAGGGAGGCGTATAGTTATCATCCTCGACCTCTCGGTCTGCCGCTCTCTCATGAGTGCTGGCTTCTCCATCTTCCTGTGCCAAATCTTGCTGGGGTGGGTGTTCTTCGGCGCTATCCAGGGTAGTATTATCTCCCATGCAGGAATCACCGTTTTTGCTTTGGCAGGATTTAGAGCGGCGCCACTGACGCCGGCGCTTTTGCTGTTTCTTCGAGGCATCATCCCCCACTGTTCCATCGCCATCTCCCTCTTTTGGAGTATCCACCATATGTATGTCGTATGACGAGGTGGCCTTCCAGCGCCCTACAGGTGCTGGTTCTTGTTCGTCTCCTACATCGTCGTCCATGCCGTCGATGTCTTCGGAGCTGAAGTCAAGCATGTCGGTTAGATCGTCGACAGTGGCTACAAAGTGGGTGGTGGGTGGGCTTTGAATTTCCTCATCGTCCGTATTCCACCCTCGCTGACCGTAGTCCGGCCAAGACTCTCTTGATAAAGAGAGAGACTTTAGAGAATTCAGGATGTCGCCGAAGGGCGAGTGCTGAAAGATGTCCGCGGCGGTGAACTCCATTATCGGCGCCCAATCGGATTCGATCGGTAGGGGCATGGGGGGCTCGGAGTTCGGAGAGGGATCCGGCTCCTCGGAGTCACGGGCCATGCGGAGTGCGGGGCTGGAGTTCGGCTCGATCACCTCTGAGATCGCAACCCCTGAGGCAGCGTCCAACCGCTGATCCTCGATCGGCGTAGTAGGCTCCGAATCGATGGTCGAAACCGATGCGTATGCGGCCTCCAAGGCGCTGTTCGACGGCAGAGCTATATCATGCCCATCGAGACAGTGCGGCGCGCTTGGCTGTGGCTCGAATCCGTCGAAGATCAAGTCCCCGTGGATGTCAGCCGTGTAGTTTAGGCTACCAAACCTGACCTGATGGCCAGGGGCGTAGCTTTCGATCTGCTCCAGGTGGCCGAGCGAATTGGCCCGCAGAGCGAAGCCGCCAAAGACGAAGATCTGTCCGGGGAGAAAAGTCTCACCCTGGACCGTATCGTTGTTGATGATCAAAGGAGTCATCGGGCCTAAAGGCGACGACACAGAGGAACTCTCAATGAAAGCACCAATGTCGGTGTCAAAACCGGCAGATCTCTTGTAGGGGGTCCCGAACTGCGCGTCAAGGCCGGATGGTAACAGGAGGTAGGGAACACTTTGTTTTACCCAGGTTCGGGCCCTCTCGATGGAGGTAATACCCTACTTCTTCTTGATTAATATTGATGATATGGGTAGTACAAGAGTAGATCTACCACGAAATCAAGGAGGCTAAACCCTAGAAGCTAGCCTATGGTATGATTGTTGTGTATGGAGTTGATTGCCTACGGACTACAACCCTCCGGTTTATATAGGCACCGGATAGGGTTAGGGTTACACAGAGTCGGTTACAATGGTAGGAGATCTTGAATATCCGCATCGCCAAGCTTGCCTTCCACACCAAGGAAAGTCCCATCCGGACACGGGACGGAGTCTTCAATCTTGTATCTTCATAGTCTAGGAGTCCGGCTGAAGGTATAGTCCGGCTACCCGAACACCCCCTAATCCAGGACTCCCTCAGGAGGCGTTAATATCCCTTAGTTTCCAATAGGACGCCGCTGCCACGGGAGCGTAGGACAAAAGATGTCATGCATGTTCGTTTCCATAAGCATGTATGACTATATTTAGAATACATGCCTACATTACATTGATGAATTGGAGATAGTTCTGTGTCACCCTGTGTTATAACTGTTGCATGAGGAATCCCATCCGACATAATTATCCATCACTGATCCATTGCCTACGAGCTTTTCACATATTGATCTTTGCTTAGTTACTTTTCCGTTGCCATTGTTACAATCACTACAAAAACTACTACTGTTACTTTTGCCACCATTACCGCTACTTCCATATTACATTGCTACTAAATACTTTTCTGCAGATATTAAGTCTTTCAGGTGCGGTTGAATTGACAACTCAACTGTTAATACTTGAGAATATTCTTTGGCTCCCCTTGTGTCGAATCAGTAAATTTGGGTTGAATACTCTACCCTCAGAAACTGTTGTGATCCCCTATACTTGTGGGTTATCAACTAGCACCCAAATCGCACAAAGCATAGCATTCATAATCTTTAATATTAATTTTAATAGTAGGTTCCCACTCATCATAAAGTTTTCTAGGAATAGAAACTTCTAGTTCAAGCTTTTCTTCATAGGATTGCATTAAAGCATCAACGATATGTTTAGTAAAAGCTTTATTTTGATCATAAGCATGAGGGGAATTTAACACATATTGCAACAAGGAAATACAATCTATCAAAGAGCAATTATCATAATTAAATTCCTTGAAATCCAAAATAGTGGGTTCATTGCTATGTAAAGTTTTGACCTCTTCAATACCATTTTTATTAATTTTAGCATCAAGATCTAAAAACTCCGAATCATTGGGACGCCTTTTAAATAAAGTCAAATCATCTCCAGTCCCATCTTTATCAAGATTCATATTGGAAAACAAAGATTTAATAGGAGACACATCAATCACTTTTAGATCTTCATCTTTATTATCCTCTAGATCTTCCGCTTTAGCAGCCATCTTATTAACTAAGGTGGCTTGCTTATCCGAAATTTGGCCTACTAAATTTTCAAGATGGGCAAACTGAGATTTCAAACCATAAAATTCCTTAGACATATCATCAAGCTCTTTATTCATGTACTCCATAAAGCCTTTCTGTTCTTGAAGCTCGTTTCTGAAGACATTATTATGCTCAAATTGCAAGGACGTAAAGCTTCTAACGTTGTTTTCAATTTCTTCCAACCTTCTAAGGTGAGGATCAACGCTATCAGGGAAGGTCATAAGGGCAAACATGCACACAAGAGGCAAGCGAAAAGAGGCAAGCGAAAAGAGGCGAGCGAAAAAGGGCGAATAAAACGACAAAGGTGAAGTGGTGGAGAGGAAAACAAGAGGCGAATGGCAAATAATATAATGCGAGGGAGAAGAGTTTATGATGGGTACTTGGTATGTCTTTACTTGAGCGTAGATCTCCCCGGCAACGGCGCCAGGAATCCTTCTTGCTACCTCTTGAGAATGCGTTGGTTTTCCATTAAAGAGGAAAGCGAGATGCAGCAAAGTAGCATAAGTATTTCCCTCAGTTTTTGAGAACCAAGGTATCAACCCAATAGGAGATAACATGCAAGTCACCTAGTACCTACACAAACAATCAGGAACCTCGCAACCAACGCGATAAAGGGGTTGTCAATCCCTTCACGGTCACTTGCGAAAGTGAGATCTGATAAAGATAATAAGATAAAAATATTTTGGTATTTTCGTTGTATAGATTGGAAAGTAAAGATTGCAAAATAGTAAACAAGATGCGATGTAAATAAGAAGAGATGCAATATAATAAGAAAGAGACCCGGGGGCCATAGGTTTCACTAGTGGCTTCTCTCATGATAACATGTATTACGGTGAGTGAACAAATTGCTGCCAAGCAATTGATAGAAGAGCGCATAGTTATGAAAATATCTAGGCAATGATTATGAAATATAGGCATCACGTCCGTGTTAAGTAGACCGAAACTATTCTGCATCTACTACTATTACTCCACACATTGACCGCTATCCAGCATGCATCTAGAGTATTAAGTTCATAAGAACAGAGTAACGCTTTAAGCAAGATGACATGATGTAGAGGGATAAACTCAAGCAATATGATATAAACCCCATATTTTTATCCTCGATGCAACAATACAATGCCCTTACTGTCACTGGGAAAGGACACCGCAAGATTGCACCCAAAGCTAAGCACTTCTGCCATTGCAAGAAAGATCAATATAGTAGGCCAAACTAAACCGATAATTCGAAGAGACTTGCAAAGATATCAAATCATGCATATAAGAATTCAGAAAAGAACCAAATATTATTCAAAGATAAACTGGATCATAAATCCACAATTCATCGGATCTGGGCAAACACACCGCAAAAAGTATTACATCGAATAGATCTCCAAGAACATCGAGGAGAACTTTGTATTGAGAACCAAAGAGAGAGAATAAGCCACCTAGCTAATAACTATGGACCTGAAGGTCTGTGGTAAACTACTCACACATTATCAGAGAGGCTATGGTGTTGATGTAGAAGCCCTCCATGATCGAATCCCCCTCCGGCAGATCGCTGAAAAAGGCCCTAGATGGGATCTCATGGGTACAGAAGGTTGCGGCGGTGGAGAAGTGGTTTCGTGGCTCCCTCTGATGTTTTTATTGTATAAGAGTATATATAGGCAAAATAAGTACGTCGGTGGAGCTCCGTGGGGCCCACGAGGGTCGGTACGTGCCCTCCTGCCTCGTGGAAGCTTCACGGAGTGCCAGACTTCCACCCGAAGTCTCCTGGTTTGCGTTTGTTCCAAGAAAGATCCTCGCGAAGGGTTCGTTCCGTTTGGATTCCGTTTGATATTCCTTTTCTGCGAAACGCTAAAATAGGCAAAAAAAAAAGAAACTGGCACTAGGCCTCCGGTTAATAGGTTAGTCCCAAAAATAATATAAAAGAGCTTATTAAAGCCCATTAAACATCCAAAACAGATAATATAATAGCATGGAACAATAAAAAATTATAGATACGTTGGAGACGTATCACGCGCCCCCCTCTAGCGCTCCCTGATGGGTAGTAGGGCCCACAAGGCCTCGCTGACCCTAATTCCAGTTCTATAAATTCCTATTTTTGGAGAAAAAATAGGAGAAGAAGTTTCATCGTGTTTTATGATACGGAGCGACCGCCACCTCCGGTTCCTCATCGGGAGGCCGGATCTGGAACCCGTTCGGGGCTCCAGAGAGGGGGGTCTTCAGTCTTCGTCATCATCAACCATCCTCCATAAGCAATTTCATGATTCTGACCACCAGGAGTGAGTAATTCCTTCATAGGCTTACTGGATGGTGGTGGGTTGGATGAGATTCATCATGTAATCGAGTTAGTTTTGTTAGGGCTTGATCCCTAGTATCCACTATGTTCTGAGATTGATGTTGCTATTACTTTGCTATGCTTAATGCTTGTCACTAGGGCCCGAGTGCCATGATTTCAGATCTGAACCGTTTATCTTTTCATCAATATATCTATTTTCTGAATCGATCTTGCAAATTAGATGCACTTGTTACGTGTTATGATCCGTAAAGCCCAAGGTGACAACAATTGGGATACTTTCCGGTGATGACCGTAGTTTGAGGAGTTCATGTATTGACTATGTGTTAATGCTTTGTTCTGGTTCTCTATTAAAAGGAGGCCGTAATATCCCTTAGTTTCCTTACGGACCCCACTGCCACAGGAGGGTAGGACAAAAGATGTCATGCAAGTTCTTTTCCATAAGCACATATGACTATTTACGGAATACATGCCTACTTTATTGACGAACGGGAGCTAGTTCTTTGTCGCCCTAGGTTATAATTGTTATATGATGATTATCATCCAACGAAATCATCGATCCAATGCCAATGAGCTTTTCACATATTGTTCTTGCTAAGTCGTTACTGTTGCTGCTACTGTTACAACTGCTACAAAATCACTATTACTGCTGTTATTGTTAGTATTGCTGCTGCTACTATTGCTATCACTATCAAACTATCATATTACTGTGCTATTGATCACCTTGTTGCAAATATTTAATCTCCAGAGTGGTTGAATTGACAACTCAACTGCTAATACTTGCAAATATTCTTGGGCTCCCCTTATGTCGAATCAATAAATTTGGGTTGAATACTCTACCCTCAAAATCTGTTGAGATCCCCTATACTTATGTGTTATCACAACTAGATTGATTTTTCTTGCAATGGGAGAGGTGCTTTGTAATGGGTTCAATCTTGCGGTCCTCAATCCCAGTGATAGAAGGGGACATGAAACGTATTTGTATTGTTGCCATTAAGGATAAAAGATGGAGTTTGTTCATATTGATTGGATCTATCCCTCTACATCATGTCATCTTGCTTAAGGCGTTACTCTGTTCTTGTTAAGTTAATACACTAGATGCATGCTGGATAGCGGTCGATGTGTGGAGTAATAGTAGTAGATGCAGCCAAGAGTTGGTCTACTTGTGTCGGACGTGATGCCTATATACATGATCATTGCCTTGGATATCTTCATAACTATGCGCTTTTCTATTAATTGCTCAACAGTAATTTGTTTACCCACCGTATGCTTTTTTTCAAGATAGAAGCCTCTAGTTAAAACTATGGCCCCCTGGTCTACCTTTTATCATATTATTTTTAGATGTACAAAATCAAAAACACAAAAATACCTTGCTGCAATTTATTGACCTTTATTTTATTTCACGCTTTTATTTATCTTTTATATCCATCACTATCAGATCTCATCCTTGAAAGTAACCATGAAGGGATAGACAACCCCTTTATGCGTTGGGTGTAAGTATTTATTTGGGTCGGTGCAATTATTGGAGACAAGGGAAATACTTATCTCTACTTTTCTGCATTACCCTTCACTTGTCAAGGGAAAAATCAATGCAAGCTCAAGAAGTAGAAGGAAGAACTTCTGGCACCGTTGACGGGGATGATCTACATCAAGCCAACCAAGTACCTATCATAAACTCCCATCTCTTGCATTTACATTATATGGCATTTGCCTCTCGTTTTCATCCCCCACTTCTAAATTTTTTTCAGAAAAATACAAAATGTTTGCCTTTTTCTTTGCCTTCTTTCTGTTCGTCTTTTCATTTGCTTCTTGTTTGCTTGAGTGCTAGATTTCTTGCTTTGTCACGATGTCTCAAGAAAAGACTAAGTTGTGTAATTTTTCCAACACTAACAATAATGATTTCATTAGTACTCCGATTACTCCCGCCACTAGTGCAGAATATTATGAAATTAATGCCGCTTTGTTGAATCTTGTTATGAAAGAAAAAATTTATGGTAGCCCTAATGAAGATGCTTCTTCCCATCTTAATACTTTCGTTGAATTGTGTGATATGCAAAAGAAAAAAGATGTGGATAATGATATTGTTAAATTAATTCTATTTCCGTTCTCACTACGAGATCGTGCTAAAACTTGGTTTTCATCCTTGCCTAAAAATAGTACTCCGTCTGTTTCTTTTTAGTTCGCATATAAGGTTTGGTCAAAGTCAAGCTTTGTAGAGTTTGACTAACTTTATATTTAAAAATATAAACATTCACAATATGAAATTAATATTATCAGATGCACCATGAAAGATATTTTTTAATATAAATTTGGTCAAACTTTGTGTAGTTTGACTTTGACCAAATCTTATATGCGAAGTAAAAAAATGGAGGGAGTATTGATTCATTGAATAAGTGAAAGGATGTTTTATTTCCAAGTATTTTCCTCCCGCTAAGATCATCTCCCTTAGGAACGAAATAATGAATTTTAGGCAACTTGATCATGAACATGTTGCGCAATCATGGGAGATGATGAAGTTAATGATAAGAAATTGCCCTACTCATGGTTTAAGTTTATGGATGATCATACAAAAATATATGCTAGATTGAATTTTGCATCTAGAAATTTTTAGATTCCGTCGCGGATGGTACTTCTATGGAAATCACATTAGGAGAAGCTACTAAACTCCTATATAAAATTATCGCAAATTACTATCAATGGCATACCGAAAGATCTTCTACCAATAAAAAAGTGCATGCTATATTGAAGAAATTAATACTTTGAGTGGAAAGATGGATGAACTTATGAGATTGATTGCTAGAAAGAGTGCCAATATTGATCCTAATGATATGCCTTTGTCTACTTTGATTGAAAATAATAATGCATCTATGGATATCAATTTTGTTGGTAGGAACAATTTTGGTAATAATGCGTATAGAGGCAATTTTAATCCTAGGTCGTTTCCTAGTGATTCCTCTAATAATTATGGTCATTACAACAATAATTCTTATGGAAATTATAATAAGATACCCTCTGATCTTGAGAATAATATCAAAGATTTTATTAACTCCCAAAATATTTTTAATGCCATGATAGAAGAAAATTTGCTTAAGTTTGATGATGTGGCTAGAAACGTTGATAGAATTTCTCATGAGATGGATTCCCTTAAGATTAGATCTATGCCACCCAATCTTTATATTAAGGATTCTCTAAAATCTATTCAAATTTCTATTAATGAAAGTTGGGAGAGATCCACTAGAATGCGAGCGAAGAGAGATTGGCTAGAAAAAGTATGTTCTTCTAGTTTTTGCGAAAATCATGATGAAGATCTTAAAGTGATTGGTGTGACTCCTATTGAATATTTGTTTGATAATACAAAACTTGATAAATAACATACTAGAGATGATTTAACTTTAGCTAGAAGGTTTCCCAAAAAATTGGAGGGTGATGAAAGTGGGTTTGGCGAGGTCAAAACTTTAACTAGTGATGTTCCCACTCTTTTGGATTACAAGGAATTTAATTATGATAGTTGTTATTTGATTGAATGTATTTCCTTGTTACAATATATGCTCAATTCATCTAATGCTTATGGTCAAAATAAGTCTTTTACTAAAAATATCGTTGATGCTATGATGAAAAATCTTGAAGAAAAACTTGAGTTGGAAGTTTCAATCGCGGGAAAGCTATATGATGAATGGGAACCTACTATTAAAATTAAGATTAAAGATTATGAGTGCAATGCTTTATGTGATTTTGGTGCTAGTGTTTCGACTATTCCAAAACCTTTGTGTGATATGCTAGGCCTCCATAAACTTGACGATTGTTCTTTAAATTTGCACTTAGTGGATT
Organism: Triticum urartu; assembly: GCF_003073215.2. Taxonomy (NCBI): domain Eukaryota; kingdom Viridiplantae; phylum Streptophyta; class Magnoliopsida; order Poales; family Poaceae; genus Triticum; species Triticum urartu. The sequence goes on from NC_053027.1 coordinate 462,208,733, forward strand.
CCACTATTAAGAAACCTATGGGAAGAATTAATGATGTTCTTATTTGTTGCAAATAGGAATTATGTTCCCGTAGATTTCATTGTGCTTGACACGGATTACAATCCTACATGCCCCATAATTCTTGGTAGACCTTTCCTTAGAACGATTGGTGCAATTATTGATATGAAACAAGAAAACATTAGATTTCAATTTCCATTAAGGAAGGCCATGGAACACTTCCCAAGAAAGAAAATTAAGTGACCATATTAATCTATTATGAGGGCCACTTATGGATTTAATACCAAATATGACAATACCTAGATCTATGCAATATGCCTAGCTAGGGGCATAAAACAATAGCGCTTGTTGGGAGGCAACTCAATAATTTTTTTGTTTTTCTTGTTTTTCCTTCTGTTATGATGGTATTTTTGTGTTCTCAATTAGGATTTGTGCGAAGTAAGACCTTTGGGATGATTTGGAAGATTGTGATTTGATTATGTGAAAAAAACAAAAACTTCTGCGTCCAGTAGCAGAATTGTTAAAAATTTCTGGAGCGAGACAAGATTTATATAAAAATTGCACACGTTGTCCTAATTTTTCAGAATTGTTGGAGTTAGAAAAGTTTGACTAATCTCCAGATTACTACAGACTATTCTATTTTTGATAGATTCTGTTTTCATTGTAGTGTTCTCTTATTTCGATGAATCTATGGGTTGTATTGGGGGGTATGAACCATGGTGAAGTTAGAATACAGTAGATATAATGAAAATATAAAGTTTGAATGAGTTTACAATAGTACCTAAAAGTGGTGATTTTCTTTATTATACTAATGAATCTCACAAGTTTTTTGTTGAGTTTTGTGTTGTGAAGTTTTCAAGTTTTGAGTGAAGTTTCGATGGGCTAAGGAATAAGGAGTGGAAAGAGCCTAAGCTTGGGGATTCCCATGGAATCCCAAGGTAATATTCAAGGACAACCAAGCGTCTAAGCTTGGGGATTCCCCGGATGGCATCCCCTCTTTTGTCTACAATCCATCAGTAATTTACTCGAGGTTATATTTTTATTTATTACATGATATATTTTTTACTTGGAGCCTCATGTATTATATGAGTCTTTGCTTTATTTTCTTTTTAGTTTGCCACAATCATCCTGGCTGGACACACCTTTTTGAGAGGGACACACGTTAATTGTGAATTTATTAGAATACTCTTTGAGCTTCACTTATATCTTTTGAGCTAGGTAGTTGCTCTTGTGCTTCACTTATATCTTTTAGAGCATGGAGATGGTTATATTTTAAAGAAATTGATGAACTCACATGATTCACTTATATTATTTTGAGAGTCTTATGAATAGTATGGCAATTTGTTTGGGTTATGAATTTAGTCCTAATATGATGGGTATTCAAGAGGGATATAATAAAAACTTTCATAAAGATCTTTCAATATGTGAGAAGTTTGGTTCCTTGCATTTGTTTTGATATATAAAGATGGTAATATTAGAGTCATGCTAGCGAGTAATTGTTGTTAAGTAAGAATATTTATGTTAAGGTTTGTGATTCCCGAAGCATACACGTATGGTCTCTCGTTATGCTATGAAATTGGAGCATGATTTATTATTAATTGTATTCCTCTGCATAGAGGTCGGGGGGCGCGATGGTTAACTCCTACCAACCTCCCCCTAGGGGCATGTGTAGTAGTAATTTGCTTCGAGGGATAATAAAACTTTTTCAATAAGTACGTGAGTTATTTATGTCTAATGTGAGTCTATGAATTATACACACTCTTACCTTTCCGCAATTTGCTAGCCTCTTCAGTATCGTGCATTGCCCCTTCTCTCCTAGAGTTTTGGTGCAAACTTTGCCGGTGCATCCAAACCCCATGATATGATATGCTCTATCACACATAAGCCTCCTTATATCTTCCCCAAAACAGCCACCACTACAAAAAAAGACACATCCGTGACATTTTGGGCCGAACAAATGTTTTTTTCTGTCATACTTATGACACTTCTATGACAATAATTGTGACAAAACACGGTATCATCATAGATGTGGTGGGGTCCTACTTCTATGACAAAAAAGTATGATAGAAAATGGGCTTTTCATCCTGGGCAGGCCGGAGACGTGGCTGTATGACATTCTTTGGGTCGTCCATGACGGAAAAAACCATGGTAGAAGCGAGGGTGAGGAAAATATCGGGGTGTTCCCGGTTACGGTGGGTGGTCGGGGCCGAGCGATGCGCGTTTCTCTTATACACGCACGCGCGTGGGTGCGAGGCGTTGGGCTGTAACTGAACCCGAGCGAGGCGTTGGGCTCTAACTGAACCCGAGCGATTGCACTGCGAGCTACGCGTTACTGAACCCGAGCGAACGATCGATGGTTGTTAACTAAACCCGATCGAGCGATTCCTTCGCTACTGATGCTAACTGAAGCCAATCGATGTTGCCTCTGGATGAACAGTGAGCGTTGTTGGGGGGTTTGGATGAACAGTTCCCGGTGGGGGTGGATGAACAGGACCCCGTGAAGTTGCCTATGGATGAATAGGACCCTGATCGATCGAGCCGGTTGGGGCTGGATGAACAGGACCCCGTGGACGGCTGGATGAACAGGACCACCCCATGGAGGGCAGGATGAACAGTAGACAGTGGAGGGCTGGATGAACAGTAGCCCGTGGAGGGGTGGTTGAATAGGAGCCCGTGGAGAGGCCTGGCTGAACAGTAGCCGGTGGAGTAGCATGCGGTTGAGGCTGGATGAACAGGAGACCGTGGATGAACAGTCACAGGCGGAGGCTGGAGGAGGTCGATGGTGGATGAACAGTAGCCCATGGAGGCTGGAGGGGGTCGACGGTTGCTACCTCTTGTGCACTGCGTTGGATTTCCTTGAAGAGGAAAGGATGATGCAGCAAAGTAGCGTAAGTATTTCCCTCAGTTTTTGAGAACCAAGTTATCAATCCAGTAGGAGGCTATGCACGAGTCCCTCGTACCTGCACAAAACAAATAACACCTCGCAACCAACGCGATAAGGGGTTGTCAATCCCTTCACGGTCACTTACGAGAGTGAGATCTGATAGATATGATAAGATAATATTTTTGGTATTTTTGTGATAAAGATACAAAGTAAAATAAAAGAAAAGTAAAATAAAAGCAAAGGAAATAACTAAGTATTGGAAGATTAATATGATGAAGATAGACCCGGGGGCCATAGGTTTCACTAGTGGCTTCTCTCAAGAGCATAAGTATTTTATGGTGGGTGAACGAATTACTGTTGAGCAATTGACAGAATTGAGCATAGTTATGAGAATATCTAGGTATGATCATGTGTATAGGCATCACGTCCGAGACAAGTAGACTGACTCCTTCCTGCATCTACTACTATTACTCCACTCATCGACCGCTATCCAGCATGCATCTAGAGTATTAAGTTCATGAAAACAGAGTAACGCCTTAAGCAAGATGACATGATGTAGAGGGATAGATTCATGCAATATGATAAAAAAACCCATCTTGTTATCCTCGATGGCAACAATACAAAACGTGCCTTGCTACCCCTACTGTCACTGGGAAAGGACACCGCTAGATTGAACACAAAGCTAAGCATTTCTCCCATTGCAAGAAAGATCAATCTAGTAGGCCAAACCAAACTGATAACTTTAAGAGACTTGCAAAGATAACCAATCATACATAAAAGAAATCAGAGAAGATTCAAATATTGTTTATAGATAATCTTGATCATAAACCCACAATTCATCGGTCTCAACACACTGCAAAAAGAAGATTACATCGAATAGATCTCCACAAGGGAGGGGGAGAACATTGTATTGAGATCCAAAAAGAGAGAAGAAGCCATCTAGCTAATAACTATGGACCCGAAGGTCTGAGGTAAACTACTCACACTTCATCGGAGAGGCTATGGTGTTGATGTAGAAGCCCTCCGTGATGGATGCCCCCTTCGGCGGAGCTCCGGAACAGGCCCCAAGATGGGATCTCGTGGATACAGAAGGTTGCGGTGGTGGAATTAGGTTTTTGGCTCCATATCTGATTGTTTGGGGGTACGTAGGTATATATAGGAGGAGCGGGTACGTCAGTGGAGCAATAGGAGGCCTACAGGGTGGAGGGCAGGCTGGGGGGGGGGTAGGCGCGCCCCCTACCTCGTGGCTTCCCTATTGGTTGCTTGACGTAGGGTCCAAGTCTCCTGGATCTTGTTTGTTCCAAAAATCACGTTCCCGAAGGTTTCATTCCGTTTGGACTCCGTTTGATATTCATTTTCTTCGAAACCCTAAAATAGGCAAAAACAACAATTCTGGGCTGGGCCTCTGGTTAATAGGTTAGTCCCAAAAATAATATAAAAGTGGATAATAAAGCCCAATAATGTCCAAAACAGTAGATAATATAGCATGGAGCAATAAAAAATTATAGATACATCGGAGACGTATCAAGCATCCCCAAGCTTAGTTACTGCTCGTCCTCGAGTAGGTAAATGATAAAAAAGTAATTTTTGATGTGAAGTGCTACTTGGCATAATTTTAATGTAATTCTTCTTAATTGTGATATGAATATTCAGATCCAAAAGATTCAAGATAAAAGTTTAATATTGACATAAAAATAATAATACTTCAAGCATACTAACAAAGCAATCATGTCTTCTCAAAATAACATGGCCAAAGAAAGTTATCCCTATAAAATCATACAGTCTGGCTATGCTCTATCTTCACCACACAAAGTAATTAAATCATGCACAACCCCGATGACAAGCTAAGCAATTGTTTCATACTTTTGACATTCTCAAACTTTTTCAATCTTCACGCAATACATGAGCGTGAGCCATGGATATAACACTATATGTGGAATAGAATGGTGGTGGTGGAGAAGACAAAATGTAACATCCCAAAATTCTAAATTTTGGAATGTTATATTAAATAGATAGATTTGATTGATTGTTTGATTGATTGACTGAAAATGAGTAAATTCGAAACTTTTTGAAAGTTCAATGAGAGGGAATAAAAGGACTTTCCCAAACTTTCATATTTGCTTTCTAATCTCCATGAATTCAAATTCTTTTCAAATACAAAACCCTTGAGCGAAGATGATATGACTTCTTCCATTTAAATTAAATGAAAGGGTATTTGAAAATAACTGAATTCCATTGGGAGATATTTTCCAATTCAGAAACTTTATGCAACTCAATGATTTTCACGAGAGAAGATAAAATGACTTCTTCAAATTATGAAATATGAGCTGGGAGTTTCAAAGATCACATTTCAAGGTCCTTTTGGAATTAATATTCAACTTGGATTTATTTGAGTTTTATTCAAATTATTTTTCTCCAAAAATAAAAAAATAGGGAAAATAGGGTAACATGATTCCCTACATTAGAAAATCAGAGAAAAATTAATTTGAAATCATTTTGGTATTTTTAAAATGATTTTTGTTGGATTTTATTAGACCAGTGGCACTCTTTGATTTATCTGAATTTGTGTGAATTTTCTTTAATGCTAGAAAAATGTTCATGTCGTAGAAAATCTTTTTCTAAAAATTTTGATATATTATATGCCTACATAATTTTTTTATTTATTTTGTTTTTTTATTTGTCTGGAAATGTTTTTTTTTAAATCCTCGCCGACTGGGCCGGGCCAGCACCAGGCCAGGCCACGACCCAGACGCAGCGCCGCCTTCCTCCTCCCGTGTGCGTCGCGGACTCGCCGGAGTCCGGCGCTCCTACGCCGCCCGTCGCCCCCTCGCGCACGCCAAGCCACCGCCTCGCCTCCCCTATCAGTCGCCGCCCCGGACCCCGATCCCCTCTCGCTCCTCTCGCCGCTGCCGCACAACCATGCCGCCGCTGCATCTCGCCGCCGCCTGCCGCCGGATCTGCTGCTACTGTTGCCGCGCCGCCGCCGCTGCTGCTGTCCGCGCCGCTCACCCCCGACGCCGCTACCGCACCCCGCCGGAGCCACCGCGTCGCCGTCCCGTCGCCGGAGTTGCTGCCCGCCGTCGCCGGGGATCGCCAGAAATCACCGCCGTTGCTGGAACCGCCCGCCAGCCGATCCACCACCCGACCCGCCAGTTTCTCCCGGTCCGGTATAAAACCGTCCCCGGTTTGCCGGTTTTCCTTTAGGTTTAGGTTTTCTTTGGTTTTGTTTAAAATAAAACTGTTTTTTTGTTTTAGTTAGGTAATGAACGTTTTCTGTTTAGGAAGTTTTCATGAACGGATTCGTTCTATAGATCTGTGTAGCGAACGTTCGTTCGATAGTTTTTTTTCCTTTTCTTATTAATTTCGGCCAGGGACCTATATGTGAGGATTTTCTTTATAGATCAGCCCCTTGTTTTCAAACAACTATAAAGTTTTGCTCGTTTGTCCAAATCCAACGAAACCAACGCCCACTTCTTCGTTATGATCTCCTCTATCCAGTAATCCAACTCAAACATGTTTTTGAAAAGTTTAAAATTTCAATTAGATCAGATTTGAATTCAAACTTCGTTTGATCATAACTTGAGTTTCGTAACTCCGTTTGAGTTGATTCTTTTTGCAAATCGAAGCTCTTGACCTAAACTTTCTGATAAGGCCAAATTCACATAATTTTGGTACTATTAGAAATTGTTTTATGTTGCAAGTGTTATTTGCTTGCTTTTGATGTTTTCCGAATCGTCTTCTTTGTTCTCTCTGATCTTTTGAGTGATTGCTTATGTGTGGTTACTATTGCTTGCTTATGATATATTGACCGGAGTGTGACGAGTAGAACTATCAAGAGTTTTGAGTGCGAATAATCTTCATCAACATTGCAGGAAAGTTCACACTTTGATCATACCTCTTTCATACCCAGTTTTTATTGCATTAGATCAAACCTCAAACATTGCATGATTAGGATCTAAGTAAATCGTGGGTATTGGGAAGTAGTTGATGAGGTAGGAACCTATTGCCTTGTATTCAAACCTTGGGAGTTACTATTAAGTTATGCTTATAGTGCCATGCTATGCTCGTAGACGTGGATTGGGTTTTGAGAGTATTCATGATAGATGTGAGATTGTTAATTAATGGTTTACTTAAGGTGGCAACTTAAACACACATCTGGGTGGATTGAGGTACCTGGGTATTCCAGGATTGCCTGTCTAGGCACCTGGGTAGACCAGGATTGCCTGTTTTTTTGGACTGCCACCCAGGCTCAAAGGGATCATGAGAGTATTCATACTAGAAACTTCCGTGTGCAGCCACAAGCTATTATGGGCTCTAGCATAGTTGATTAAGTCGTGCGAACTCTTACAGGGTAGACTAGCAGATGTAGGGGAAAGTAGGTGTAACGGTCTATCCATCGTAAGGTGCTAGCGCTTCTGAAAGACTATGTCTCGGTCATCCGTTTCTCAAACACCATGTAGTGCGAGAAATCCAACGGAGGCGATCGAGTCTTGTGGGGAAAAGTGCGCAAACCTCTGCAGAGTGTATAAACTAATCATGGTTAGCCGTGTCCCCAGTTATGGACTACTTGAGTATCTAGTACCTGGATTATCATGTGAATCTCATCATGTTACTTTAAATTAATTTTGTTGGGTTTAAATGATGTTACTTAATTGGGATTGAGAATGATGTCAACCATTCTCAATGTTCAACAACCACCATGATAGTTAAATAAAATTTATTCCTTTGCAGTACGGAAAAATTGGCTTTTCGCAAAAACTTTATAACCATAGAGCTTTTCCACCAGCCATATATGCATGTAGTGATAGCCATTGTTCATCATTCTCTATGGTGTGAATTTGCCAGTACATTCAATGTACTGACCCTTTGTGGCTGCAACGTCTCATGTTGTAGGATTATCTTACAACGAGTAAGAGATACGTTAGGGTTACGATTTCTACACTCAACTTTGCCGTTGGTGTTGATGGGAACCCACAACCTTGTTACTTCCGCTATTTGGATTGAGGTAATAATATTTACATTACTGTTACATGTGATTTACTTTTGTTATAAATCCTCGAGTATTGTGTGTGTCGGCATACTGATCCAGGGATGACACTTAAGCACAGAGACTTGATCCATTCGGTTCAGGTCGCTACAAGATGGTATCAGAGCATATGTTGACTGTAGGACGTGACCCTAGAAACTGACAAGCCCATATCAAAGATTTTTCTCTACAACATTCCTTTTCAAAAAGACCTTTTTACATCTCTTCTCTTCTGAGCTTATTCAAAAAATTCCCTTTTAGTGAGACCATACCCCTTCCCCCTTTTGACCACACGAAGATTCGACTGATGAGACCACTCCAAGAAGTACAAGATATCGGATAACCGAGACCATTCAGAATGAAGAGGATTTTACCATACATCATGATAAAGGAAGACTACAACAGCTGAAGACTCCGAAGACTAGGAGAATTGGAGGCTATGAAGAATTTCCAGATTTGTATGACCTAGTAAGACTCCCCTGATGGAACTTGACAGACTATGGAAGTTATCAATACCCGAGATCAAGGTGTATCGGAGAAAGACTGGAGCATGGAGCATTAGAACTCAAAGTTTTGTCAAAGAAAACCCTAAGGTAGGAGATATCAACTATGGAATGATAGCTGATGGAAATGATAAGAGCAGAAACACGGTTACCCGTGATGTCATCGCTTGCTTATGCTATTTGTCACCGGGCTGAGTTAAGCTGGCATTATGTTCGGAAGGATTGGATGCTAGAAGGCTGATGGAGCACCTATGAGCAAAAGATGAAGTTTTAACCTTAGCCGGTGTATCACCAGGATCTGGAGTGGTACATCAAGAATTCTAAGATGGAGCTCCAGGAAGCCATATTAGACAAGGAAGCATTTCATGAAGAACTCAGGAACCAGAAGGTGAATGTAGCCAAGCTGGAGGAGCTACAACCTCGAGATACCAGAGATTTGTCAGGAACTGAAGGACAGTAGGACCATGGCTCTTGCCAAGGATGTTGAAACCCAAAAGTTTGGAACGCAACTCGAGAATATTAAAGGACGTCACGAGAGACTTCGCGTCAATAGAGTTGATCTGGCAAAAGAACTTGAGAAAGACAAGCATGATCAGAAGAAGCCATTGGAGGCATGAACAAGTCTTGAAGAGTTGGAGACGTTGAAGATTTATTAACCTTTAGAAGACCAAACCCCTGTTATATACCTACGTTAGATGCGACGTTTGTGAGCTGTCATTTGTTTGATGTTTTTTTCCAACAGCCACAAATAAAATCTGCCTTTTCAAAACTTTTTGTTTGTATTGTGTGCATCCCTCTCTATCTCTCTTATCCCACCCCAAACCCATGGACCCGATAGAGGATGAATGGAGATGAGCTTGTATTTTCTGGACCAATGAGTCAGTTGGAGACAGACCGATGGATTCAGAACATGGAGGATCACATGAAGAATAACCTTATAGTTGGAAATGATATGACCCAGCATGCTCTTCAGTGCTCTGAAAGAGGTGCTGCTGCTTGGTGGAGGATTACCAAACCATCAATGGATGGCAAGGAGTAACCACTTGGAAAGAATTTAAGTTGACTCTGCCAAAGTCTCGGCTTGTTTCCCAGAAGTTGAAGCCTTATGGAGAGGACATGAAGAAACCTTGTGCATGCAAGATTTGTGGAGAAATAGGACACACCCATAAAGAACACAATGATGAATGCCCTAATTGTGAAGGAAGTCACCCAGTTGAAGAATGCCCAATTAGGCAGATTACTTGTTTCTTGTGTGAAGGGACTACCCACTATCCTACTCAGTGTCACATTTACCCCATGGTACAACGAACCATCCAGCAGAAGAAAGAAGTAATGAAAGGAGCCCCCCATGGAAATTTTAGAAGAAACTTTGATGAGGGAAAAGGTGGGGGACACACCCAAAGAAGAACCAATTAAACCCTGCACCAAGTCATGCTATTCATGTGGAGAAGAAGGACACATCTCCCAAAATTGTTTGAATGGGGATCTAGTAGAATTCTCGACAGAGGAAGTAGAATATGACCCACAAGAAATAGAAGCCATGATTGGCATGGAAAGGTCCAGGAAGAGAAGCAGATTGGATTCCTAGAAGGACCTGAGTCATATCACCTGTTACAGGTGCAAGGAGTCAGGGCACTACCTCAATAATTGCCCAAAAAGGAAACCTCGATACTTGTCAGAAGTAATATGTTTTAGTTGTAATGGAGCAGGGCACTTTGCCAGAGAATGCCCCAAGGAGAAGGAGACTTGTGCTAGATAGTGAGTTTGCAACAAAAAGAAATTGAGTAGTAGAAGTGAGAACATTTTCTTTTATATCGAGGTGTTGAGTTGAGACATGTAATGGAAAAGCAAGAGATTGTAATCAATTTGAGAGTGAATAAAGTTAGCATCGTTGGTTACTGATATGGATTTTATGAGTTGTTACTCTAATGAAGAAGGATTTTGACATTTTTGAGGATAAGAGAAATATGGTCTATGGAAGATTTGTGCATTTTAAGGGTGGTAGTACCCTGTGAGAACCCTTGACCCCTTGAAAAGATAAGGATACTCCACTGAGGGGATTTTGGACAAAATGAATACGAGTTTTGTCTCGATATGTGTGACACCCCAAGAGTGTGTGGGATGAAGTTGGAGACCGTCAGTTGTTTGGACCAAATGTGATCAAGGATCAAGGCGTCTGACTCACTGAAGCGCGTGAGCGCCTGGGCCGGCCCACCCGCGCGGGCAACACCAGCCTGTTTCTCTATTTTTTTTTGTTTATATTTTTGTTCGCACACGAACACGTCACTGTGTACATCCAACGCCGAGGGTGATGCACCGCAGCTCACGTCGAAGGAGACCCGTCCGGAAGCGCGGTACGCAAGCAATCCGGCGGGTGTTTTTCAGGACCCGAAACCCCACGCGTCCGGGAGGGACCCCGTCTGGATGCGCGGCGGCTATGGGCTGCCCTAGGTCGGTTCGCCCGCCCCTAGAGCCTCGAGGATCTCTGCCCTTCAACACGACAAACGAACGAAGAACGAGAGAGAAATAACAAAGGAGGGATGTAAAACTAGAGTAAAAAGTAGATGTGTTTTGCGATTGTGTGTTGTTGTTCAATCGGCCGTCACCTCTCGTCTATATAAGAGGCGGATGGACTTCCTGTACAAGAAAATGACTTGCCTTGTTGTTCAAATCATCAAAATCTGGCCAAATTCGGACTTCTCATGATTTCCGGCCCGGATGTCCGGCTCTAGGTCCGGATAATCCGGCCTAGCACAGTTTTCTGACAGCAGCTTACTGTTTTGGCTCTAGAATCCACATATGACCTTGGATTTGGATGTTTTTTATATCCAAATCAACCGCCTCGACGAGACGCACAACTTTTATGCTGAACACTTTTCGATTTGAGGCAATATTGGGAGTGTTTCGGGTCGTTTTCTAAAGTCTGCAGCAGAAAAACTTATCCGGACATCCGGATTCATGTCCGGATTATCCGGGCTTTACCCGGATGATCTGGGTGCCATCCGGATGATCTGGCTTCATGGGGCCCGAAATTTATGGTTATGTTGATTTACCCGGATGATAGTCCGGATGTTCGGGTCATTCATCCGGCCTGGTCTGGAACCCGGCCCGGATGATCCGGCCAAATACTGCTGCAGCCCACTGTTTCGCCTGTAACTTTTGCATACGTTCTCGGATGAGGACGATTTTTATATCAAAATCGTCTGTTTCAACGAGACGAAGAACTTTACAGTTGTAACTTTTTCCATCAGAGGCCATCTTGGTTAGATTTCATGCCATTTTATAATCTGGTGTCAATACGAATATCTCTAAGATTGTCATAACTTTTGCATCCGAGCTCCGTTTTGGACCATCTATATATTTATTCCCATCGGCTTGAAGAGAGTCATCCAATGGTGACATGAAATCATGAATTTGACATCATCTCATTATAGCCTCAAGTTACTCTTTGCGATCATACCATTTTTGAGCGTCAACACATGCCCCCCTGTTTTTCGGCAAAGGTAGCATGCCGAAAAATAACTTGTACCTGTTGGTTCTAAGGACGATGTCAACACTCCATCGGCCAGTTTGCATGTGCTTAGGGCGATAAATATATATCGACCATTATTTGTTTGAATCCTTGATGCAAACTTGGGTGAAACATTTTCAACTTCCTTAACAATTCGATGATAAAGTTCCATAGATATGTATCTCAAGGCCATCGTCTGAACCATATTGTTCACCTTTTGTTAGGACTTTGCAGATAATCAACAATAAACTTTCTCCAATTCTCACTTTTACCTGCATAAAAAATATTAGTGGCCGAAGCGGTGGACTTCGGTTCGGCCTTACCTATGTTGACGAGACTAAGCATCGGCTATTGATAGAAATGCAACACACCATGATTAACATAGTAGCCAGATGCTTGTTGTGTGAACTTTTCCGAATTGTCATGTCTAGAAATATGAACAATTGAAAATCAACCCAAGGCAAATTTTGCATCTAGACATACCTCAAGATAAACTATAAGTGATTCTTCAAAACATTGATAATTCTTGAATATTTGTTGTACTACTCATAACGAATCACCCAAAGCATCAATATGTATAGCACCTATGGCAACCCAAAGCTCCAAACCAAATAAAATTTTATATTGGGCTTTGATTATTGTGAAAATATATTTTAAGCGGCACGAGGCTTGTTTTGGTCTCCAATTGAACTAAGGACGGTGTTAGGATACTACACCGGCCATGCTTTGACATATTCTTAGGGCGATAGATAAATATCGGCTATTAACATGAGGTACATGTAGAATTCACCCACCAAATTATGTATAGCCAAAATAAACAAATAAAATAGGAATAAAATATTTCGGCCCCTTTGTATTAGCAACAATGTAACTAACCATATGTATAGTAATTTGGTAATACCCTCTCATGATATAGAAAATTATGTTGCATCCATGGATCAAAATAAATCCATGGAGGGTAATTGATCATACCTAGGGATGAATTCCATGGCAAAGGCATCAACGGCATGGTTGAAGAAAATGGATGATGTGCTAACCGAAGATTTTGATGTTGTGATGCGCACCTTCGGCTTAATAGTACTTGTTGCAATAGAAGCATGCACATCATTTTTGTCTTGATTGATCTTCTTGGGAACCCATTGAAGGAAATATGCCCTAGAGGCAATAATAATGTTATTATTTTATTTCCTTATATCATGATAAATGTTTATTATTCATGCTAGAATTGTATTATCCGGAAACATAATACTTGTGTGAATACATAGACAAACTAAACGTCACTAGTATGCCTCTACTTGACTAGCTTGTTAATCAAAGATGGATATGTTTCCTAACCATAGACATGTGTTGTCATTTGATTAACGGGATCACATTATTAGGAGAATGATGTGATTGACATGACCCATTCCATTAGCTTAGCACCCGATCGTTTAGTGTGTTGCTATTGCTTTCTTCATGACTTATACATGTTCCTATGACTATGAGATTATGCAACTCCCGTTTGCCAGAGGAACACTTTGTGTGCTACCAAACATCACAATGTAACTGGGTGATTATAAAGGAGCTCTACAGGTGTCTCCAAAGGTAAATGTTGGGTTGGCGTATTTCGAGATTAGGATTTGTCACTCCGATTGTCGGAGAGGTATCTATGGGCCATCTCGGTAATGCACATCACATAAGCCTTGCAAGCATTGAAACTAATGAGTTAATTGTGAGATGATGTATTACGGAACGAGTAAAGAGGCTTGTCGGTAACGAGATTGAACTAGGTATTAAGATACCGACGATCGGATCTCGGGCAAGTAACATACCGATGACAAGGGGAACAACGTATGTTGTTATTGCGGTCTGACCGATAAAGATCTTCGTAGAATATGTAGGAGCCAATATGAGCATCCAGGTTCCGCTATTGGTTATTGACCGGAGACATGTCTCGGTCATGTCTACATTGTTCTCGAACCCGTAGGGTCCGCATGCTTAAGGTTTCATGACAGTTATATTATGAGTTTATGAGTTTTGATGTACCGAAGTTAGTTCGGAGTCCCGGATGTGATCATGGACATGACGAGGAGTCTCGAAATGGTCGAGACATAAATATTGATATATTGGACGACTATATTCGGACACCGGAAGTGTTCCGGGTGATTTCGGAGAAAACCGGAGTGCCGGAGGGTTGCCGGAACCCCCCGGGAGAAGTAATGGGCCATATGGGCCTTAGTGGAGAGAGAGAGGGGTGGCCAGGGTGGGCCGCGTGCCCCCTCCCCCTCTGGTCCGAATTGGACTAGGAGAGGGGGGCAGCGCCCCCCTTTCCTACTCCCTCTCCCCCTTCCTTTCCCCCTCCTAGTAGGAGTAGGAAATAGGGGAGTCCTACTCCTACTAGGAGGAGGACTCCTCCTCCTTGGCGCGCTGATGTAGGGTGGAACCCTAGTGGCCCGATCTTTCACGAATGGAGCGGATCCCGCGGAGAACGCGAAGAACACGAGGAGGGAAACGAGGGGAAAATCACGAGGGGAACACAAGAGAACACTCAAACCAACAAGAATGATCACACATGCGCTAGATCCATGAACACAAAGGGATATACAAGATCCAAAGTCAACAATGGACGATACACGGTAACCGGTTCTTCTCCGTGAGGAGGTCTTGATGGGGCCACCCAAGATGGGGTCTTGAATCCAAGGGGATCTTCTCCGTAGAGGGGCCGCGGTCTCTCTCGTGGAGTAGATCCGTAATGGATGGGCATAGCTCTATCTCTCAAATGAGCTATCACAACGCTAACCCTAACTAGGAGGAGGTGGAGGAGTATATATAGTCTAGGAGAATGATAGGCTAAGTGGCTTCGGCCCAACACACGGGCGGGCGTACAGGCGGCGGACGTCCGACAGGTATCGGACGTCCGATGGCTCGCGAGGGTCCGGTCGTCCGGTGCATGTCGGACGTCCGGTGTTTTGGCTCTGGACAGGTGGTGTCGGACGTCCGGTCGGCGTCGGTCGTCCGGGCGCTGGAGAGTGTCGGACGTCCGGTGCCTGGCGGTCATCGAGGCACTGGGAGTCGTCGGACGTCCGGTGGCTCCGGTCGTCCGTAGATTCGGCTCGGGTCCTCAGGGGTCTGCAGAGTGTATAAACTAATCATGATTAGCCGTGTCCCCGGTATGGACATCTTGAGTATCTAGTACCTGGATTATCATGTGAATCTCATCACGTTACCTTAAATGAATATTGTTGGGTTTTAATGATGTCACTTAATTGGGATTGAGAATGCTATCAACCATTCTCAATGTTCAACAACCACCATGATAGTTAAATAAAATTTATTCCTTTGCAGTAGGGAAAAATTGGCTTTTCGCAAAAACCTTATAACCATAGAGCTTTTCCACCAGCCATATATGCATGTACTGATAGCCACTGTTCATCATTCTCTATGGTGTGAATTTGCTAGTACATTCAATGTACTGACCCTCTGTGGCTGCAACGTCTCATGTTGTAGGATTATCTTACGACAAGTAAGAGATACGTTAGGGTTACGATTTCTACACTCAACTTTGCCTTTGGTGTTGATGGGAACCCACAACCTTGTTACTTCCGCTATTTGGATTGAGGTAATAATATTTACATTACTATAACATGTGATTTACTTCTGTTATAAATCCTCGAGTACTGTGTGTCGGTGTACTAGAGTAGGGGTACCCTACTATCCCGAACTTGTGCACGGGCAGTCGCAGCATCCCGCGGCAAGGCTTGCCGGGTGACCGCCAAGGTCCTCCGTGGTTCCTTTGGAGCCATTCAAGGACAAAGTATCCAAGCCAAGGAGACAAGACCCCGGCAAGAGGAGCTTGCCGGGAAGGCCAACCTAGGCATCTCAAGGAACTTGCCGCGACGCGCCACGTGTCCCGGCAAGGTCAAGCTCCCGGACGCGACAAGACAACGACCGCGGCAAGGCGCTTGCCACGGCAAGCCACCACTCTGTGTCCGTGCTCCAGCACATCCACCAACGTGTCGCTCTGGGACCCTTCCAGGCGTACGTGGCGGGAGGCTGTGCAGCCAGCGGTGCGCGATGGCAAGCGGCGCTGACAAGATTGCCATCGTGGCGAGCGGTGGCGTCCCTGACGGTCCCTTTTGCACTATTTAGGCAACACAGACGGGCATTTAATGCCCTGGTCCCCTGCCGTCAGGGTTAGGTATGATACACTGTAGCAGGTAGCTGTACCAACCGCAACACCTTTCCATTTTTACCCTTGTCTACGTTGCCACCTGTCGGTGACCCCTTGAGCATATAAAAGGAGGCCCATGCGCAACGTAGAGGGGGGGAGGAAGAGAACACTCACGCTCGGTCTCGTTAGCCGCTGGGGTGTACTGTAGCACTCCGCGCTCCCGAGCAAGAACTCAATACAAACCACAAAGCAGGAGTAGGGTTTTACGCATCCGTGCGGCCCGAACCTGGGTAAACTGCTCGTGTGCTTCGCCTCGATCCGCTCTTCGTGCGACCCTCGCCCCCGCCGAACCGAAAGGGACTCGGTCCGCCGGTCCCATGGGTGCTCGTGGATTAGTCCCCCGACATCCTTGGCGCGCCAGGTAGGGGGTGTCGAGGTTGTGTGAACTAGATCCGGCGTTCACACGAGATAGATCTTCATCATCTTCATCGACATGCCGCCGAAGAAGAAGGCTTCGGAGGTGGCTGCTCCGTCCACGCCGAGCCCACCACCGCCGGAGCAAACGGCTGATGGGGCAGACGCCGGTGGAAGAACGGGCGTCGACGAGGGAGCTCACGGTGCTGCCAGGTCCAAGGACAAGGCTGCGCTGCCCATCGGCGGCGTAGCCGGCTCCCACAATGACCGGGCGCACTCCAAGACCTCGGCGTCCGTACATGCACCGCGCCCATCTCAGGAGGCGCGGGACCGGCAGCGTCATGGTACTCACGGTACCATGCGTTTTCTGGACCAAGATCGAGCTGGTGGATCTCGGAGTGCTCAAGACCAGCATGCACGCCAACATGCTGGCACGAGCGAGGCACGGTCGCCTGGACGGGATACTGCTCCTTCTAACATAGTTAGAAGTCCGAGCATATCCTGCTCCTCGCACCGTTCGCCACCGCCACCCGCCACTACAGCAGAAGCTTTGGCGTGAGCTCAACTGCTCCTGGACTACCCTCCAACGGCAGACAAGATCGACGACTGGAGGGCCACCATTCAGAGTCTCATCGGCTTCGCCAACGGCTACACTCAACGGCAGCCGAGCACGTCGCAGCCGCGGCAAGTCAGCCAGGCATGAGCCGGTGGCGACAAGACCAGTGGGGGTGCAACCACTGTGCACTCTCCGCCCCGAAGGCCAAGATCGCCGACTCGCTGGATCCACATCGACAGCGACTCCACCGCGTCATCAGATCCACGAGCTCGTCGCGATCAGCGCCAAGTTCTTCACGAACGACAGCAAGAAGACTCTCGTACTCGCATCGAGCGCCGAAGAGAAGCGCGACGTCAATCGGACCAGCGCGCTGGGCCCTCTGTCGACATGCATGCGCCAGGGGAACCTGGCGACTTGCCGTACGTGGTAGGTTGCCCTGCATTTACTCGTGAGCTGCGGCAAGTCCAGTAGCCCAGCACGAAGAATTTCAAGCCAGAAGTACCAGAGAAGTACGACGGCAAGTCGCATCCGTCGGAGTTCCTCAGCATCTACACCATCGCGGTGCAGGCTGCCGGGGGGCGGGACGACAAGATCCTTGCCAACTACTTCCCGCTGGTGCTCATGCCCAACGTCAGGTCCTGGCTCATGCACTTGCCAGACAACTCCATATCCTCCTGGGCAGACCTATGCCATCAGTTTGTCGGCGCCTTTACAGGCGGCCACAAACCTCATGGCCAAGAGAGTGACCTTCATCTGCTCGCCCAGAAGGAAGGAGAGCCCCTGCGCAAGTACATTCAGAGATTCAGCCGTGTACAGCACAACATCCCAGATGTCCACCCTGCCGCGGTCATCAGCGCGTTCCATCAGAACGTGCGTAACCGCAGGATGCGGGAGGAGATGGCGATGTGCAAGATCAGAGACGTCAGTGAGCTGTATGCCCTGGCCGACAAGTGTTCACGTGCTGAGGAAGGGAGGAAACTCCCCGGAGAGAATACAGGAGCAGGAGGATTTGACAGCGAGGATGCTGCCCCGGCAAAGAAAAACCGGCGGCGGAACAACAAGAAGAAGAAAGGCAAATATGTGCTAGTCATTGAGCAGCCCGGCAATGAAGGTAGCGCCAAGAAAGCCAAAGCTGGTAGCTCCGGCAAGGAGATTGCCGCATGCACCAACTGCCAGACTGTGGCGGTCGCCGACAAGCAGGACGGCACCGACAAGCAGTACTGCAAGATCCACCGCACCAAGGGCCATGACCTCGAGAGCTGCAAGAAGGTCGAGCAGCTTGTCCAGCAGCAAAAGGCTGAATACGAGCAACGCGACAAGGAGAGGGCCCAAGGAGGCGCTGGAGAATCCGGCAAGAAGCGCGCCGGCCGGGGAGGACGCCGCGGCAAGGCCAAGCAGCGGCAAGGAGACAGACCTCCCCGCGGCCGCGACAAGGATGAAGATGACGACGACGACGAAGACTTGGATGGTGTCGAGACCAGTGAGCAGGAGTTCCAGAAAGCCACAGAGGTCTTGTGCATTGACGGCGGTGCTTCTCTGCATACTTCGCACCGCCAACTCAAGCAGTGGGTGCGGGAAGTCAATGCGGCGGAACCACCTGTCGAGTCACGCAAGCTTCTGAAATGGTCCAGCACGCCTATCATCTTTGATATTGAGGACCACCCTGATCGCACAACTGCGGTCGGGTGCATGCCGATGTTGGTTTCACCAACTATCCGTAACCTCAAGGTCACTAAGATGCTAGTTGACGGCGGGGCCGGCTTGAACCTGATCTCCTCCGCTGTACTCCAGAAACTCCAGATCCCTGACAGCGAGCTTGAAGAGACCGGCACATTCCAAGGAATCAACCCGGGAAGGAGCAAGCCGAAGGGGAAGGTCACGTTGCCAGTAACATTTGGCAACGAGGTGAACGTCAGGACTGAGAGGGTCACTTTTGACGTTGCCGATTTTCCATTGCCTTACAATGGGATACTCAGCCGTCCAGCACTCGCCGAGTTCATGGAAGCCTCTCACTACGCATACAACATGCTGAAGATGCCAGGCCCGATAAGCGTCATCTCTGTCCCTGGCGACAAGAAGGATGCTCTTATCTGCGCCGACAAGATCTACCAGGAAGCTGCAGCCGCAACAGATCGCAAGTCACCTGCCGTTGAAGCTCTCGAGGGGAAGAAGAAGACCAAGTCCGGCAAGAGTTCTGATGCCCACTCCGGCAAGCGCACCTCTTCGGAGTGCTGCGCTGCCGTCGAGGACGCACCATCGAGCTCCACCGGCAAGTGTAAGAAGACAATGGCAGCTCCGCTAGAGACCAAGAAGGTGTCCGCCAAGGAGGACGGCACTGGTGGTACCTTCACCATCAGTGCCACTCTCGACCCTAAATAGGAAAGTGCGCTCATTGCTTTCCTGCAGGCGAACGTCGACGTGTTTGCGTGGCAACCGTCTGACATCCCCGGTGTACCCAGGAAAGTAATTGAGCACCATCTTGCCGTGTGTCCTCATGCGCGGCCCGTCAAGCAGAAGGTCAGGAAGCAAGCAGTGGAGCACCAAGAATTCATCGCAGAAGAGATCAAAAAGTTGGAAGCAGCAGGCCTTGTCAGAGGAGTGCTCCATCCTACGTGGTTGGCCAATCCTGTAGTCGTGCGCAAGGCGAACGGGAAATGGAGACTTTGTATCGACTTTACCGATGTTAACAAAGCTTGTCCCAAAGACCCATTTCCTTTGCCGTGCATTGACCAGATTGTTGACTCCACGGCCGGATGTGACTTGCTTTCATTTCTTGACGCATACTCAGGATACCATCAGATCTTCATGGCAGAAGAGGATGAGGAGAAGACCACATTCATCACTCCATGTGGCACGTACTGTTTCATACGGATGCCTTTCGGTTTAAAAAATGCTGGTTCAACATTTGCAAGGGTAGTCCATGTCGCTCTTGAGCCACAAATACACAGAAATGTGGAAGCCTACATGGATGACATAGTGGTCAAGAGCAAGGACAAGGCAACTCTGATTCAAGATTTAGACGAGACCTTTGCAAATCTGCGCAAGATCAGCCTCAAGCTCAACCCCGAGAAGTGTGTGTTTGGAGTCCCCTCCGGCAAGCTTCTTGGGTTCTTCATGTCTCAGCGAAGAATCGAAGCCAATCCCGACAAGATCAAGGCCATTGAGCAGATTGAAGCACCAAAGCGCATCAAGGATGTACAAAGACTTGCCGGTTGCATGGCTGCTCTCTGCAGGTTTATCTCTAGGTCTGCTGAGCGCGCCCTGCCGTTTTTCAAAATATTGAAAAAGGCAGGTCCAATGAAATGGACTCCGGAAGCGGAGGCTGCGCTGCAAGACTTAAAGAGATACATGTCCTCCACTCCAACACTTCTCGCACCTAAGCCACAAGAGAAGTTGCTGCTGTATATAGCGGCAACCAATCAAGTGGTTAGTGCTACATTAGTAGCAGAGAGGGAGGCAGATGACGAGCCAGCAACCATGGCAGGCGCATCCAGCGACAAGTAGGGGGCTTCCCCGACAAGCTCTGGTCCCGACAAGGATGGATCTGTGCAGACGTGCGAGGAGATACAGAAGAGAATGGTACAGCGCCCAGTTTACTTTGTCAGTTCCCTTCTGCAGGGGGCTAGGTCAAGGTACTATGGCGTGCAGAAATTGCTTTTCGGCCTTCTCATGGCCTCGAGAAAGCTGCGCCATTACTTCCAAGCACATGAGATCACAGTTGTCACTCGTTTTCCGCTGAAGAGGATACTACAGAATCCAGAAGCGACAGGCAGGATTGTTGAGTGGGCACTGGAACTGTCAAGCTTTGGCCTCAAGTTTGAGAGTACTTCAACTATCCAAAGCAGAGCATTGGCAGAATTCATAGCAGAATGGACGCCAACACCAGATGAAGAAATTCCAGAAACGAGCATCCCCGTCGAGGAAGCAAGCAAAGAGTGGCTGATGTACTTTGATGGTGCCTTTTCGCTGCAAGGCGCCGGCGCTGGCGTGCTGCTTGTCGCACCCACCGGAGAGCACCTCAAGTACGTAGTCCAGATGCACTTTCCCAAGGAGCAAGCAACAAACAATACTGCAGAGTATGAAGGCTTGCTTGTCGGTCTCAGGATCGCGGCAGACCTTGGGATCAAGAAGCTCATTGTCAGGGGTGACTCGCAGCTTGTCGTCCGCCAAGTGAACAAGAGCTATCAGAGTCCATTGATGGAAGCCAACGTCGACGAAGTGAGAAAGCTAGAAGAGCACTTTGACGGCCTACAGATGGAGCATGTTCCAAGAGCTCAGAACGCCATTGCTGATGGCCTATCAAAGTGCGCCGCACTTAAGTTACCTATGGAACCAGGGATCTTTGTGCTCAAGCTGACTCAACCGTCTGTAACGCCATCAACTGGATAGAGCAAGAAGAGGAAGTTGATTTCTGGTGACTATTTTCCGGCAGAGCTTCCCGAAGCCGCCGCCAAGAAGGTCCCCAAGATCAACGCCAAGAGCGCTGAGGAGTAGTCTGCTCCGGCAAGCCCTAGGGTTTGTTCCGTTGAAGCAGAAACTCCCGACAAGTTTTGCTCCGGCAAGCTTGCCGAGGAACGTCAAGCTCCGGCAGAGCCGCAGGTTCTCGCCGTAGAAGCGGATGTTCCCGCAGCAGCAGATTTGCCTTTAGTCCTTGTTGTCGAGCCACAAGCTCCAGCATGGACACAGGAGATTGTCTGTTTCCTTCAGACAGGAGAACTTCCCGAAGAGCAAGAAGAAGCGGAAAGAGTAGCCCGGCAGTCAAGTATGTACCAGTTTGTCGACAACACACTGTACAGAAGAAGACTCAACGGTGTGAAATTGAAGTGTATTCACTGGGAAGACGGACAAAAGCTGTTGGCAGAGATACATGGAGGCATATGTGGTCACCACATTGGCGCAAGAGCACTTGCCGGCAAAGCATTCCGGCAAGGTTTCTTTTGGCCGACAGCCCTCCAGGATGCAACTGCACAAGTAACCAAGTGTGAAGCATGCCAGTTCCATTCCAAGCAGATACACCAACCAACTCAAGCTCTCCAGACGATCCCTTTATCCTGGCCATTTTTGGTCTGGGGGCTCGACATCCTCGGCCCCTTTCCCCGAGCAGTCGGGGGCTTTGAGTACTTGTACGTTGCAATCGACAAGTTCACAAAGTGGCCGGAAGTGGAAGCAGTGAGGAAGGTGACAGCACAGTCAGCAGTCAAGTTCTTCAGGTCGATTGTTTGCCTCTTCGGGATCCCTAACAGGATAATCACCGACAACGGTACGCAATTCACGAGCCGCACCTTCATGCAGTACGTCCAAGATCTTGGCGCCAAGGTCTGCTTCGCTTCTGTTACTCACCCGAGAAGCAACGGTCAAGCGGAGAGGGCAAATGCTGAAGTGCTGCGTGGGCTCAAGACCAGGACTTTCGACAGGCTGCACAAGTGCGAAAGAAACTGGATCGAGGAGCTGCCGGTGGTTCTTTGGTCGATCAGGACGACGCCAAATCGAGCCACTGGCCAGACACCTTTCGCTCTAGTCTATGGAGCAGAGGCAGTTCTCCCCACGGAACTCGTATACGGGTCACCTCGAGTGCTCGCTTATGATGAGCTTGAGCAAGAGCAGCTGCGACAAGATGACGCGCTACTCCTTGAGCAAGACCGTCTTCAGGCTGCTGTACGAGCTGCTCACTACCAGCAAGCTTTGCGCCGCTACCATAGCCGCAAAGTTAACGCCAGAAGTCTCGAGGAAGGCGACCTTGTTCTTCGGCGTGTTCATTCCGCCAAGAATTCCAACAAGTTGACGCCAAAGTGGGAAGGCCCTTACCGGGTGAAACGAGTCACTAGGCCTGGCGCTGTCCGCCTTGAGACCGAAGATAGCATTCCGGTGAGCAATTCCTGGAACATTGAGCATCTTCGTAAGTTTTACCCGTAAGGCACGGTTGCCGGAACCTATTCCGGCAACCACCTTTTGTACAAGTCTTGCCGCTGTTGCATGTAATCCTTTGTACAAAGCCGGGCGCAGACCCCGTGCATAAGTAAAGCTCATATGCTCCGCACATCTTGTCAATTTCATGCTTTCTATTTTTTGCATATGTGATCTGACACTTTGTGCAGCACCTACTCCCCGGTAAGCAATAACGAGCCGTAAGGCTCCATATCTTTATTTTCTCCTCTTTCTTTTTTCTCAAGGAAAGGAAGGTTCCCTCGCCCACAAGTTTGCCGGGGGGGGAAAGGAGAAGATAATGGTATGGACCAGGCGTTGTTCAAGAAAGTTTCGCCTTACCGGGAAGCAAACAACAGAAAAGCTAAATTGCCAAAGTTTGAGCAATCAGATTTTTTAAAATTTTAAGTTATCTCCCTTGAACGACCGCACTTTGTATGGAAAACCTGTGCGCGGAGGAACCAACTCGTAGCTAGTTGCGCCTTACTTTGTTTCGAGTCCGCTCAACAACTTAAGTGAGCTGCGACTAGTTGCGACAAGGTTTCTTGTCGGTAGCGGCACCGCCAGCAGGCTGCTGACGTCCTGCACTCAGCGCTCGCGGCTAAGGTGCCTGCACCGGCAAGTTCCCTAAAAGCGTAGGGCAAAAACATACAAAGGGAGGAATCAAGTAAAGGGAATAACATTGCAATCATTACCCGGAATAGAGTTATATTACAAGGTAGCTTGTCGCGGCTCTAACAGATTGTTCTCATAACATGACCAGCAGCAACAAGAAAAGAAGAAAACGGGCGGCCTAGTCTACACGATCGCCCTCAATCCTCTTGATCCCGCTCACCTTATCCACAATGGGTGCGACAAGGGTCTTGAGCGCCTCCAGATCAGCATCCGGCGGCAGGGTCTTGAGGACGTTGGTGAGGTTGAGGCCCGGGTTGCGGAAGGCCACCTTCACCAACACCTTTTGAAGAGCTCCCGCGCAGATCTTGCGTGACTCGTCGGCCAGCTGCTTTGGGATCTTCTCCCGGAGCCGCTGGAGGGCCGTCGCCATGCCTTTGAAGAACAAGGTGAGCTTGGCGCTGGGTTGGAGGTTCTCATCAGAGGGATACCCGAGATCCTCCACCCCCAGCTGCGCCAGCTCCCTGTCGATATCTGCGGCAGCATTCACGAGACCCTCCGTCCAGTGCTCCACTTTCTCCCTAAAAGCATTCTGGGCGGCGCCAGCACTCGCCAGCAGCGCCTTGTCGCCCTTGATCTCCTCCTTCAAGGCCACCTCCTGCTCCCTGGCGCCATCCAGCGTCTTGGTCAAAGTGGTCAGCTTCAACTCAAGATCTGCGTTGGAGTCCTTGGCGGCGCTAAGCTCTTTGCCCTTCTCGGCGAGACGAACCTGCAGCTCTGAGTTGCTGCGGGCGTCCTTCTCCCGCTCACGCTTGAGCGCGGCAAGCTCTTCACCACTCGCCTTGAGATCGGCCTCCAGCTGCGCCACCTTCGTCTCCAGCTCCTTCTTGGCGGCCTCGGCAACTATGACAGCATCCTCTGCTTGCTTAAGGGCTCCGCCGAATTTTTGCTCACGCGCGGCAAGCTCCTCCTCGTGGCTGTCGAGGTTAACTTTCCGCTGCACCAGCTCGCCCTCCTACGCAGACAGCTTCTCAGCGGCAAGCCGCTGTTGCTCTTCAACTTTGGCCTTCTCGAGGAAGAAGGCCTTCTGCTCTTCGGCGAGTTGCACCCGCTCCTCTGCCAGGGACCGGAGAGCTTCCTGGTTGAGACCCCGGAGCTCCTCCGCGCGCTTCTCGATGTCTGCTCCCGCCTTCGCGACAAGCGCCTCGCGGGATTCCATCTTGGCGTGCCACGCGCGGTAGAGCGACAACAGCTTCCGCAGCAGCCGCTCCTCCTCAGGCTCTCTGCTGCTGCTGCTCGGCGCATCAACTAGCGTCAGCCCAGCGGAGGCGAGCACCTCTCCATCAAAGCTCTCTCCCTCGACCGGCGCCCTGGAGCTTGACGCCCAGGGGAGGTTGATGAAGACGCCATCGCCGGCCTTCAAATAGACGCCTGGCTGGGGCTCTTCGGAGCCTGGCGCTGCGGCAGCGACGGACGGGTCGGCGGTCGACGTAGCGCCTGGCGCTCCTGCGGCCTCAGGGCCGTCAGTGCGATCGCTAGAACCCTCGCCAGCTGCTGCAGCGGCAGCTTTGGCGGCCTCGTCGCCGGCGGGATCATCAGCGCCGGCTGCTTCTTCAGTGGCAGCGGTGTCGTCGGCAGCAACCTCGATCTCCATCGGCTCCGCAGCAGATGGGTCTGATGGCCGGAAAAGTGAGAAAAGTCAAGCAAATACCCAAAAATAAGAAGAACCCAAGGGAAGCTTTGAAGAGAAGATTACATGTACTGGGTTCGGCAGTCGTAGTCTCCGCCGCCGGGGGGACGCTGGTGCTGTCCCTTGCCGGAGGACTCTCCCTTGGCATTTCGGGGGCGGCCTCCGGGCGCTCCTGGTGGGGCTGCTCTGCTCCTACACAAACCAACAGTCAGATGTCAGCATAGAAAGAGTATCCATGCGCGCCTAACAGCGGAAAGCGAACCATATACTTACGCTGGGGGCTGCTCTGGAGAACAATTGCCGGAGGGGGCAGACGTTCCGCCTTTCCGAATAAAGAAACCACCCACGATCTATCCCACGATGCCGCATTCAACGCGTGCCGTTCGGGGAGGGAGCGGTGGATACGGGGAGAGATACGGCGTAACCCAGGCCGCGCGTGCCCGTGCCCTGCTTTGGGCCTGGCCCAACAGCGCTCGGCACCGTGTATGACCCAGGCCCGGGGGCTCCTATCGGTGTACTAGAGTAGGGGTACCCTAGTATCCCGAACTTGTGCACGGGCAGTCGCAGCATCCCGCGGCAAGGCTTGCCGGGTGACCGCCAAGGTCCTCCGTGGTTCCTATGGAGCCATTCAAGGACAAAGTATCCAAGCCAAGGAAACAAGACCCCGGCAAGAGGAGCTTGTCGGGAAGGCCAACCTAGGCATCTCAAGGAACTTGCCGCGATGCGCCACGCGTCCCGGCAAGGCCCGGCGAGCGACAAGTTCCCGAACGCGACAAGACAACGACCGCGGCAAGGCGCTTGCCGCGGCAAGCCACCACTCTCTGTCCACGCTCCAACACATCCACCAACGTGTCGCTCTGGGACCCTTCCAGGCATACATGGCAGGAGGCTGTGCAGCCAGCGGTGCGCGGTGGCAAGCGGCGCTGACAAGATTGCCATCGTGGCGAGCGGTGGCGTCCCTGACGGTCCCTTTTGCACTATTTAGGCGACGCAGACAGGCATTTAATGCCCTGGTCCCCTGCCGTCAGGGTTAGGTATGATACACTGTAGCAGGTAGCTGTACCAACCGCAACACCTTTCCATTTTTACCCTTGTCTACGTTGCCACCTGTCGGTGACCCCTTGAGCATATAAAAGGAGGCCCATGCACAATGTAGAGGGGGGGAGGAAGAGAACACTCACGCTCGGTCTCGTTAGCCGCTGGGGTGTACTGTAGCACTCTGCGCTCCCGAGCAAGAACTCAATACAAACCACAAAGCAGGAGTAGGGTTTTACGCATCCGTGCGGCCCGAACCTGGGTAAACTGCTCGTGTGCTTCGCCTCGATCCGCTCTTCGTGCGACCCTCGCCCCCGCCGAACCGAAAGGGACTCGGTCCGCCGGTCCCATGGGTGCTCGTGGATTAGTCCCCCGACACTGTGTGTCAGCATACCGATCCAGGGATGACACTTAAGCACAAAGACTTGATCCATTCGGGTCAGGTCGCTACAAGATGGTATCAGAGCACATGTTGACTGTAGGACATGACCCTAGAAACTGGCAAGCCCATAGCAAAGATTTTTCTCTACAACATTCCTTTTCAAAAAGACCTTTTTTACATCTCTTCTCTTCTGAGCTTATTCAAAAAATTCCCTTTTAGTGAGACCATACCCCTTCCCCCTTTTGACCACACGAAGATTCGACTGATGAGACCACTCCAAGAAGTACAAGATATCGGATAACCGAGACCATTCAGAATGAAGAGGATTTTACCATACATCATGATAAAGGAAGACTACAACAGCTGAAGACTCCGAAGACTAGGAGAATTGGAGGCTATGAAGAATTTCTAGATTTGTATGACCTAGTAAGACTCCCGTGATGGAACTTGACAGACTATGGAAGTTATCAATACCCGAGATCAAGGTGTATCGGAGAAAGACCGGAGCATGGAGCATTAGAAATCAAAGTTTTGTCAAAGAAAACCCTAAGGTAGGAGATATCAACTATGGAATGATAGCTGATGGAAATGATAAGAGCAGAAATACGGTTACCCGTGATGTCATCGCTTGCTTATGCTATTTGTCACCGGGCTGAGTTAAGCTGGCATTTCTTCGGAAGGATTGGATGCTAGAAGGCTGATGGAGCACCTATGAGCAAAAGATGAAGTTTTAACCTTAGCCGGTGTATCACCAGGATCTGGAGTGGTACATCAAGAATTCTAAGATGGAGCTCCAGGAAGCCATATTAGACAAGGAAGCATTTCATGAAGAACTCAGGAACCAGAAGGTGAATGTAGCCAAGCTGGAGGAGCTACAACCTCGAGATACCAGAGATTTGTCAGGAACTGAAGGACAGTAGGACCATGGCTCTTGCGAAGGATGTTGAAACCCAAAAGTTTGGAACGCAACTCCAGAATATTAAAGGACGTCATGAGAGACTTCGCGTCAATAGAGTTGATCTGGCAAAAGAACTTGAGAAAGACAAGCATGATCGGAAGAAGCCATTGGAGGCATGAACAAGGCTTGAAGAGTTGGAGACGTTGAAGATTTATTAACCTTTAGAAGACCAAACCCCTGTTATATACCTACGTTAGATGCGACGTTTGTGAGCTGTCATTTTTTTGATGTTTTTTTTTCCAACAGCCACAAATAAAATCTGCCTTTTCAAAACTTTTTGTTTGTATTGTGTGCATCCCTCTCTATCTCTCTTATCCGACCCCAAACCCATGGACCCAATAGAGGATGAATGGAGATGAGCTTGTATTTTCTGGACCAATGAGTCAGTTGGAGACAGACCGATGGATTCAGAACATGGAGGATCACATGAAGAATAACCTTATAGTTGGAAATGATATGACCCAGCATGCTCTTCAGTGCTTTGAAAGAGGTGATGCTGCTTGGTGGAGGATTACCAAACCATCAATGGATGGCAAGGAGTAACCATTTGGAAAGAATTTAAGTTGACTCTGCCAAAGTCTCGGCTTGTTTCCCAGAAGTTGAAGCCTTATGGAAAGGACATGAAGAAACCTTGTGCATGCAAGATTTGTGGAGAAATATGACACACCCATAAAGAACACAATGATGAATGCCCTAATTGTGAAGGAAGTCACCCAGTTGAAGAATGCCCAATTAGGCAGATTACTTGTTTCTTGTGTGAAGGGACTACCCACTATCCTACTCAGTGTCACATTTACCCCATGGTACAACGAACCATCCAGCAGAAGAAAGAAGTAATGAAAGGAGCCCTCATGGAAATTTTAGAAGAAACTGTGATGAAGGAAGAGGTGGAGGACACGCCCAAAGAAGAACCAATTAAACCTGCACCAAGTCATGCTATTCATGTGGAGAAGAAGGACACATCTCCCAGAATTGTATGAATGGGGATCTAGTAGAATTCCCGACAGAGGAAGTAGAATATGACCCACAGGAAATAGAAGCCATGATTGGCATGGAAAGGTCCAGGAAGAGAAGCAGATTGGATTCCAGGAAGGACCTGAGTCATATCACCTGTTACAGGCGCAAGGAGTCAGGGCACTACCTCAACAGTTGCCCAAAAAGGAAACCTCGAGACTTGTTAGAAGTAATATGTTTTCATTGTAATGGAGCAGGGCACTTTGCCAGAGAATGCCCCAAGAAGAGAAGGAAACTTGTGCTAGATAGTTGAGTTTGCAACAAAAGAAATGGAGTAGTAGAAGTGAGAACATTTTCTTTTATATTGAGGTGTTGAGTTGAGACATGTAATGGAAAAGCGAGAGATTGTAATCATTGAGAGTGAATAAAGTTAGCATCGTTGGTACTGATATGGATTTTATGAGTTGTTACTCTATGAAGAAGGATTTTGACCATTTTTGAGGATATGAGAAATATGGTCTATGGAAGATTTGTGCATTTTAAGGGTGGTAGTACCCTGTAAGAACCTTGACCCCTGGAAAAGATAAGGATACTCCACTGAGTGGATTTCGGACAAAATGAATACGAGTTTTGTCTCGATATGTGTGATACCCCAAGAGTATGTGGGATGAAGTTGGAGACCGTCAGTTGTTTGGACCAAATGTGATCAAGGAAGTCAGAAGAGAATGTTAAGTTGATTCGA
This sequence comes from Triticum urartu, assembly GCF_003073215.2. Classification (NCBI taxonomy): domain Eukaryota; kingdom Viridiplantae; phylum Streptophyta; class Magnoliopsida; order Poales; family Poaceae; genus Triticum; species Triticum urartu. The sequence goes on from NC_053027.1 coordinate 462,238,069, forward strand.
GATAGACAGAAGGTAGCTCAGTCCAGGCAGAAGAGTTATGCAGACTCAAAAAACTCAAGGTGGTAGTCTATGAAATAGGAGACAGAGCATGTCTTCGTGTATCCCCTCTGCGAGGAGTTAAACGATTTGGAGTTAAGGGAAAGTTAGCCCCGAGATTTGTAGGACCAAACCAAGTTTTGGAGCGTATGGGAGAAGTGGCAACAAGTTGGAGTCACCCAAAGGACTGTCAGGAGTTCATGATGTGTTTCACAATTCCCAGTTGAAGAAGTGCCATGCAGAGATGGCCAATATTTCCCTGTAAAGACGCTTGACCCTGGAAAGGATAATGAAGTTCCACGAAGTGGAATATAGACTTCATAAGTATAAGTTTTTATCTCGGTATGGGTGATATCCCATGAGGATGAAGAGATAAATTACTATTGGATATAAAGGAGGTATGGTGTTGGAAATATGGATCAATGGAAACTCCATGATGAGTCTGAGTAATCATGTCCTAGTTTGGTGCCAATAGAAGGAAGGAAGACAGTACAATTGGATGGATTTAAGAATACTAGGAAGTTGGAATTTGGAATAATGATCAGTTGCCCGAGGATAAGTTCAAGGACTACAAGTGATGAGATGGGCCATAACCCACAGGCCCCAGGACCTGCCAAGAAGCAAGCACACTCTTGCTGAAGGAAAAACCCTGGAAGAGGATATGCCCTTATCAATAGACGATCTTATAGGAGTAACGCAGAACCTGAGAGTTGTGAAGAAACGATAGATGTTTGTCTGGCTTGCAGAATCTATGGATATATCCGAACTTCGTTCATCGACAAGAGAAATTTTGCAATGCTTGTGAGGATGACCGAGTCTTAGTATGCGAGATTTGCTAAACTGTATACTTGGTAATGATTTGGGTGCGGGATGGATTGATCATCATACCGACTTACTCTTGTTGTTCGCCTTGCTATATGGGATGGTAAATCTGAGTGACTTGCCTATAGTAGAGAGACGATGATATTAAACCTTGTTAAACCTTAGAATGGTATAAGAATTTTTCCCTTGTACACGGCAGCTTTTGCCAACCGTAGGTTATACAGTGAGGATCAACCCAGACGCATTTCCTGCAGGAGAAACCATAAATTGTTGACCACCATGAGATATCGATTAGTTGTTTAGTACTGGTGCCAGACCCGTCAGGTAAGAAGACCCAGTCTCGGAATAACCTTACCAACATGAAAGGACAAAAGAATTGAGGAAAAGGTTATGCCGTTACCAGAAGAGCCCAGAGAAAGGAATTATACTGAAGATCTGACAAGACCGACACAGTCAAGAATAAGGATGGAGTATATGAGTTTTGATGGAACAGTAACCATGTTTCTAAGGGTGGTAGCACCCGAGACCCCGGAGACGATCGATGGATTTTGAGAAGACCCCGAACCTAACCTATTTCTTTCCAGCCTCTCCAAATCTCGAGGACGAGATTCATTTTAAGGGTGGTAGGTTTGTAACATCCCAAAAATCTAAATTTTGGAATGTTATATTAAATAGATAGATTTGATTGATTGTTTGATTGATTGAATGAAAGTGAGTAAATTCGAAACTTTTTGAAAGTTAAATGAGAGGGAATAAAAGGACTTTCCCAAACTTTCATATTTGCTTTTTGATTCCATGAATTCAAATTCTTTTCAAATACAAAACCCTTGAGCGAAGATGATATGACTTCTTCCATTTAAATTAAATGAAAGGGTATTTGAAAATAATTGAATTCCATTGGGAAATATTTTCCAATTCAGAAACTTTATGCAACTCAATGATTTTCACGAGAGAAGATAAAATGACTTCTTCAAATTAGGAAATATGAGTTGGGAGTTTCAAAGATCACATTTCCAGGTTCTTTTGGAATTAATTTTCAATTTGGATTTATTTGAGTTTTATTCAAATTATTTTTCTCCAAAAATAAAAAATATGGAAAATAGGGTAACATGATTCCCTACATTAGCAAATTGGAGAAAAATTAGTTTGAAATCATTTTGGTATTTTTGTAATGATTTTTGTTGGATTTTATTAGACCAGTAGCACTCTTTGATTTATCTGAATTTGTGTGAATTTTCTTTAATGCTAGAAAAATGTTCATGTCGTAGAAAATCTTTTTCTGAAAATTTTGATATATTATATGCCTATATAATATTTTTATTTATTTTGTTTTTTTATTTGTCTCGAAATGTTTTTTTTTGAAAAAAAATTCCTCGCGACTGGGCCAGCCCAGCACCAGGCCAGGCCGCGGCCCAGACGCTGCGCCACCTTCCTCCTCCCGTGTGCGTCGCGGACTCGCCGGAGTTCGGCGCTCCTACGCCGCCCGTCGCCCCCTCGCGCACGCCAAGCCACCGCCTCGTCTCCCCTATAAGTCGCCGCCCCGGACCCCGATCCCCTCTCTCTCCTCTCGCCGCCGCCGCACAACCACGCCGCCGCTGCATCTCGCCGCTGCTAGCCGCCGCATCTGCTGCTGCTGTTGCCGTGCCGCCGCCGCTGCTACTGTCCGCGCCGCTCGCCCCCGACGCCCCTACCGCACCCCGCCGGAGCCACCGCGCCGCCGTCCCGTCACCGCCCGCCGTCGCTAGGGATCGCCGGAAATCATCGCTGTTGCTGGAACCGCCCGCCAGCCGATCCACCACCTGACCCGCCGGTTTCTCCCGGTCCGGTATAAAACCGTCCCCGGTTCGCCGGTTTTCCTTTAGGTTTAGGTTTTCTTTGGTTTTGTTTAAAAAAACTATTTTTTTTGTTTCAGTTAGGTAATGAACGTTTACTGTTTAGGAAGTTTTAGTGAATAGATTCGTTCTATAGATCTGTGTAGCGAACGTTCGTTCGGTAGTTTTTTTTCTTTTCTTATTAATTTCGGCCAGGGACCTATATGTGAGGATTTTCTTTACAGATCAGCCCCTGGTTTTCAAACGACTATAAATTTTTGCTCGTTTGTCCAAATCCAACGAAACCAACGCCCACTTCTTCGTTATGATCTCCTCTATCCAGTAATCCAACTCAAACATGTTTTTAAAAGTTTAAAATTTCAATTAGATCAGATTTGAATTCAAACTTCGTTTGATCATAACTTGAGTTTCGTAACTCCGTTTGAGTTGATTCTTTTTGCAAATCGAAGCTCTTGACCTAAACTTTCTGATAAGGCCAAATTCACATAATTTTGGTACTGTTAAAAATTGTTTTATGTTGCAAGAGTTATTTTCTTGGTTTTAATGTTTTCCGAATCGTCGTCTTCGTTCTTTCTGATCTTTTGAGTGATTGCTTATGTGTGGTTACAATTGCTTGCTTACGATAGATTGACCGGAGTGTGAAGAGTAGAACTATCAAGAGTTTTGAGTGCGAATCATCTTCATCAACATTGCAGGCAAGTTCACACTTTGGTCATACCTCTTTCATACCCAGTTTTTATTGCATTAGATCAAACCTCAAACATTGCATGATTAGGATCTAAGTAAATTGTGGGTATTGGGAAGTAGTTGATGAGGTAGGAACCTATTGCCCTGCATTCAAACCTTGGGAGTTACTATTACGTTATGCTTATAGTGCCATGCTATGCTCGTAGACGTGGATTGGGTTTTGAGAGTATTCATGACAGATGTGAGATTGTTAATTAATGGTTTACTTAAGGTGGCAACTTAAACACACATCTAGGTGGATTGAGGTACCTGGGTATTCCAGGATTGCCTGTCTAGGCACCTGGGTAGACCAGGATTGCCTGTTATTTTGGACTGCCACCCAGGCTCAAAGGGATCATGAGAGTATTCATACTAGAAACTTCCGTGTGCAGCCACAAGCTATTATGGGCTCTAGAATAGTTGATTAAGTCGTGCGAACTCTTACAGGGTAGACTAGCAGATGTAGGGGAAAGTAGGTGTAACGGTCTATCCATCGTAAGGTGCTAGCACTTCTGAAAGACTATGTATCGGTCATCCACTTCTCAAACACCATGTAGTGCGAGAAATCCAACGGAGGCGATTGAGTCTTGTGGGGAAAAGTGCGCAAACCTCTGCAGAGTGTATAAACTAATCATGGTTAGCCGTGTCCCCGGTTATGGACAACTTGAGTATCTAGTACCTGGATTATCATGTGAATCTCATCATGTTACTTTAAATTAATTTTGTTGGGTTTAAATGATGTTACTTAATTGGGATTGCGAATGCTGTCAACCATTCTCAATGTTCAACAACCACCATGATAGTTAAATAAAATTTATTCCTTTGCAGTAGGGAAAAATTGGCTTTTTGCAAAAACTTTATAACCATAGAGCTTTTCCACCAGCCATATATGCATATAGTGATAGCCATTGTTCATCATTCTCTATGGTGTGAATTTGCCAGTACATTCAATGTACTGACCCTCTGTGGTTGCAACGTCTCGTGTTGTAGGATTATCTTACGACGAGTAAGAGATACGTTAGCGTTACGATTTCTACACTCAACTTTGCCGTTGGTGTTGATGGGAACCCACAACCTTGTTACTTCCGCTATTTGGATTGAGGTAATAATATTTACGTTACTGTTACATGTGATTTACCTCTGTTATAAATCCTCGAGTACTGTGTGTGTCAGCATACCGATCCAGGGATGACACTTAAGCACAGAGACTTGATCCATTCGGGTCGGGTCGCTACACAAAAAAAGGGAGAAGATAGTCTCATATCAACTAGGCGTATCAACAGGCTATGGAGATGCCCATCAATATATATCAATGTGAGTGAGTAGGGATTGCCATGCAACAGATGCACTAGATCTATAAGTATATGAAAGCTCAACAAAATAAACTAAGTGGATGTGCATCCAACTTGATTGCTCATGAAGACCTAGGGCATTTTGAGGAAGACCATAATTGGAATATACAAGCCAAGTTCTATAATGAAAAATTCCCACTAGTATATGAAAGTGACGAAATGAGAGACTCTCTATCATGAATATCATGGTACTACTTTGAAGCACAAGTGTGGTAAAGGATAGTAACATTGTCCCTTCTCTCTTTTTCTATCATTTTTTTATTTGGTCCTTTTCACTTTTATGGCCTCTTTCTTTCTTTTTTTTCGTCTGGAGTCTCATCCCGACTTGTGGGGGAATCATAGTCTCCATCATCCTTTCCTCACTGGGACAATGCTCTAATAATGATGATCATCACACTTTTATTTTCTTACAACTCAACAATTACAACTTGGCACTTAGAACAATATATGACTCTATATGAATGCCTCCGGCGGTGTACCGGGATATGCAATGAATCAAGAGTGACATGTATAAAAGAATTATGAATGGTGGCTTTGCCACAAATACGATGTCAACTACATGATCATGCTAAGCAATATGACAGTGATGGAGTGTGTCATAATAAATGGAACAGTGGAAAGTTGCATGGCAATATATCTCGGAATGGCTATGGAAATGCCATAATAGGTAGGTATGGTGGCTATTTTGATACTCCTTTTCTTCAAAACCCTAAAATAGGCAAAAACAGCAATTCTGAGCTGGGACTCCGGTTAATAGGTTAGTCTCAAAAATAATATAAAAGTGGATAATAAAGCCCAATAATGTCCAAAATTGTAGATAATATAGCATGGAGCAATAAAAAATTATAGATACGTTGGAGACGTATCAACGGTGGAGATGAACAATATCCCGTGGAGTCCCGTTTTGCGGTACGCCACACCCCTCCCGATCAACAGGACCCTCGTTTCAACCGTAGCGCTCCAATACAAGTCTGTTTCCTCCGTTTTGCGGTACGCCACACCCCTCCCGATCAACAGGACCCCCGTTTCGACCGTAGGAGGTTCGTTTCCTCCATTTTGCGGTACGCTAGACCCCTCCCAATGAACAGGATCCCGTTTCGAACGTGGCCGGTCTAACACAAGGCTGTTTCCTCCGTTCTGCGGTACGCCAGGCCTCGTTTCCATCGGTTGTTCCGTCCAAGCCCTCTCGATGAACACGACGACACATTCCGTTCCGACCCAGCCGGTTGGCTCCCCATGAACATGACGACGATGCAGTTTCTCCGTTCCGACCCAGCCATGTACACAAGCCCTAGCCGTACGTATGCGCGAGTACGTGTTCGAGACCCTACCCGTATGTACGTACGTGGTCGTATTTTCTTTCTTGCACACTGGTCACTGTATGTACGTGTACATGCTACGTGCGCGCCTCTACTACGACACGTGTGCACCTCTACATCGACCAGTATGTATGTACACGTTCGCGACCAGAATGACAATGCTACGTACGCTTCGACCAGGTGGGTCCCGACTGTCAGGCACTTCCTTGCGTGCGAAGATGTAGCTGGTGGGTCCAAGCAGTCAGGGGGAAACGATTTTTTGCGAAATACGGTGGCCCGTCCGGTGGGTCCCCGCTGTCAGGTGGAGGAATAATTATTTTGCGCGTAATAAGGAGGCACTTCCTTGCTGCGGCCGTGGACCCAGCTGTCAGCCTCTCCACGTACAGTCCACGTCCGATGGAAGCTGTTCCTTGACCATGTTGACCACGCCGCACCGAGAGCACCAGGGCGGTGGACGACGACGAGGCCTAGGAAGGGGACGATGCGAAGCCGGGGAAGACACGGCAGTGGAAGCCCGCGTGGAGAGGAGTACGAGGGTTCACTGGTTCGACTGCGGTGTGAGGCTGCCGTCGCCGCAGGGCCAGGCCAGTGGTGGGAATAGTAAGGGGTGGTGAGGCCTCCGCGGCAGTACAGCCGGCCATGGGAGGCAGGAGCATGCGGCACGACCGGCGTTGCTTTGGGCGGCTGGACCAAGAAGACCAGAGGTTGAAGAAGCACTACGACCGTTGGATGGACATCGTACAGTCACTGGAGCTAGAATAGTTCATATTGACTAAGTTGACAAAGCACTCTGTCCCCATCAACTTAGTAGGCCCACAAGTTATCCTCCCACCTAGGTGGGTCCCGACCAGCAGGGGGAGTATTCATTTTTTTGTGTGTAACAAGGAGGCACTTCCGGTGGGTCCGAGCTGACAGCGGGGGGAACGTTTTTTCGCGCAATATGGTGGACCGTTCGGTGGGCCCAACAGTCAGGGGGGAAACGTTTTTTCATGAAATACAGTGGCCCGTCTGGTGGGTCCCTGATATCAGGTGGAGGAATCATTATTTTCCACGTAATAAGGAGGCACTTCCTTGCTGCCGTCGTAGACCCAGCTGTCAGCCTCTCCACGTACAGTCCACGTATGATGGAAGCCGTTCCTTGACCACATTGACCACGCCGCGCTGAGAGCACCAGGGCGGTGGACGATGGCGAGGCCTAGGAAGGGGACGACGCGAAGTCGGGGAAGACGTGACAGTGGAAGCCCACGCGGAGAGGAGTACGAGGGTTCACTGGTTCGGCTGCGGTGTGAGGCTGCCGTCGCCGCAGAATAACAGGGGGGTGTGGGTGAGTAGAGGGATGGCCTGGCCAGTGGTGGGAGTAGTAGGGGGCGGTGAGGCCTCCGCGGCATCACAGTCGGACACGGGAGGTAGGAGCACGCGGCACGACTGGCGCTGCTTTGGGCGGCTGGAGCAAGAAGACCAGAGGTTGAAGAAGCACTACGGCCGTTGGATGGACATCGTATGGTCACTGCAGCTAGAATCGTTTATATTGACTAAGTTGACAAAGCCCTTGTTACGCGTCAACTTAGTAGGCCCATAGGTCAGCCTCCGAAACGGTGCGCCCAGATGTCAGGGGGAGGAATCATTTTTTGGGCGGCTGAAGCAAGAATATCCGAGATTGAAGAAGAAACACGACATCCGTTGGATGGACATCCAACGGCCACAGCTGCCAGAACCGTGTGTTGTTGACAAAGCCTTGCATACGCGTCAACTAAGGTTTTTTAGGGGACGCGTCAACTTAGAAGGCCCACAAGTGTGTGGCAGAGAACATGTAGCCCATTTGCGATTTATAAGAATGTACAACCCATTTTTTCATTCTAATGGAATTTACTACAACCCATTTACAGTTTGTTAAAAGTACATCCCATTTTCTAGCTAGGACAACGATTAATAATTTCAACCAACCGCTCAAAACAGAATTCAAAAAAATTCCCACATTTTTATGGGATCCAAAATATTTTTATCCGAAATTTCTAGCCAGATTAAATATAATTTCAAAATAAAGTTGTATTACGTTAAAATCCAATGAAATATTGCGCGCGCAACAAGTAATGAAATTAAAAATTTTAATTTCCAAAAATAATATATTTTTTAAACTAATTACGCGTTTGGTGCACTTTTTATAGTTACTACCCAGTTATTATAATTACATCCCATTTATTATTTTTAAACTCCATTTTCTTGTTAAGCCTAATGCATACCTCCTAGGAAAGTTTGCAGCCCAGCGGGGCGGAGAATAACAAGTTGACCCGGATATTGTGTACAACTGTCGGCCCAGTTGCATTCCTGATGTTGAAAAAAGGCTTGCGTGGTACAGTAGAACCTAACATGGATACTCAGCCCACATTCAGCGACGCCGGAAAGGCCCAAACAAGGCTTCTGTACAACTTTTTGAAGTCACTGAGCACTATTAATAACTTAAGAAAAAAGTTAGATTACAGTGGAACCTAATTAAAAGATGTCACGAGCAAAGAAATAATTCAATGGGTCCCACTTGTGCGTGTGTGCGTGTGTGTATGTTTGTGTGAGAGAGAGAGACCCATCGGTCGATGCTCTTAAATACATGTTTCAGCCATATGCATTGTTGATGCTCAGTAAAAACTTATATAGCTGACAAAATCATATAGAACATCATAGCACACTGAACTTGCATACAAAAATTACACCCAGGCGGCACAATCAGGATGGAAGCAGTGGATCGCTACGGGTAGAGCTATGTTGAAACCAATGAACTCATACATAACGGTTCATCCCTGGAATGTTGTGCAAAGAAAATAGACAGACAACACAATAAGTTCTGCTAGCACATTAAGTTGACATACAACCCTTTCTAAAAAAGTTCAGGTACAAAATTAGAACAGGTCACAATCAAATGTACTGGCACATCAGTGCTTCACTCCCATAGCTCGGATTTAACTAGTATCTAACAAGATTCAGTTGTTACCTCAAATTAGAGCACATCCAGGCAGCCAGCCCTGCCTCTTCTCCCAAAGAAGCAGTGGCCTCCGCCGCGCGATGGAGTAGGCCCTGTGCCATCCATCGTTCCGAGCAACACGGGGAAAGCCTGACATTGACTCCTGTAATGGACGTCGTCGACGGACCCTGGCACTAGCGGCGGCGGCAGGACTTCGGTTGATGGATTGACCACTTCTTCGACATGCACGAACACTTGATATAGGTGCATCCCTAACATGGTCGGCGGAGGCCTTGGTGGTGATGAATAGTACAACCCCGGTTCCTGCACCGGTAGCTCAACACCAATCACCTTCGGTATGGTGGACGGCTTCTTCATCCATGCCATAACCGTCCGAGCCCAGCTGTCTGGAGGAACAAACATACTTACGAGCTCACCTCCAAGGTCGTTGATAAGCTCATTCATGGACTCGCTGTTCCAAGCACGTCGAGGCATGCCCTGGAAGGTAAGCTTTGTTAAAAACTCAAGCTCAGAGGGCACCGAGCCCCATCTTGGGTGCCACCAATCAAAGTTCACCAGTGCGCCTTCACAAAACAAACACCGGGATTCGAACAAACGACTGCAATCGAAAGTTGTCCAGAACCTGACGAAGAAATCAGCCGGTGGCGGACAGACTTCGACGAGCAAGTCATTAATTTGGATGCCGTGCGCAATGCCAAGAGCTTTGACAAGGTCGTTCGGCGAGACGGGAGGCCGGTCGCTGTTGATGGTTACCATCAACACTTTGCCGGCAAACTGGTCGTCAAGCGCCGCCATGCCACTGTTGAGCGACAGCACGCAGCGACCGAAGGCAGGACAGACCTCAGGATCTCTGGCTCGGAGATCCGCGTTGACCGGCGACATGATAGTGAGCTTGAGTACAGGGATTATAGGAGGGGGATTTGGGGGAACTGGAGTTGGAATCGAGATTCCAGAGGTGGGGGAGGGGCGGGAGATTGGGGATGAAAAGGTAGCTTGAATTTCGAACACGCGCCAATATGCTCTCGGTGCGCAAGCGCACGGAAACACCGGTGGCGCCTGCATGTCGGCCTAAGAGTCCTTAATCTTTCTTTTTTGCAGATCCCGGCCTTTTTTAGGATCTTTTGAGAGCCCGGCCTGAGAGTCATAATTGACATGTTTGGCATTACGTTACTACTCGGCCCATATTCAACGACACCTCACTGGCCCAAACAAGTGTACATCATCGAAAAGACACTGAGCTCAAATTATATAACTTGAAAAAAGGAGATACACTCTGAACACTGGAGAATGCTGATGCCCTCATTTAGCCCACCAGTAGTTCGAGAAAATAAACAGTTCTAAACAAAGATATATACAACATTCAAACACTGACTAGTGACTACTACTGACATAAACAGCAAGACATGATAGTTCATAAGAAGTCTTGCTACACCACAAAAACGCACCCATCTGCAGCGCTCAGACTCTCATGATCCAGACGAGAATGACATTCTAAATAGAGGAAACTATTACATAGTAAGAGTGACATAGACAAGGATGACCAAATGACAAGGAATATGCATAACAAAAGAAAGAACTACCCATCCAGAACAAGCAGCAAAGACAACAAAGTCATTCGAAGAGATGATCCAACACCATCATAATTTGCAGCGCCGCTTCAACGACCAATGATCCGGAGACACCAGTACTCCACCCTTTCGATGCAACAACCCAATTACCTATCAACCTAAAGGCTTGAACCACATCACTGCCTGTCGTAATTGACACATCCAAGGATCAAAGTTAATCCAGATGCCTTTGTCATTCTGACCTTCTTTTGGCTGCAGGCTGTATCGTTGACAATCAGGGGAGTTTGCTCCCGAACTCCTATGGCTCGCCGTGTAGACACAGTTTTCCATAGCAAATAGAGCCTCTCTGCCATCAAGGTCCTTGCCAACGGTGATCTCCTGGTTAATCAGATAATTGAGTCCGAGAAACAGAGAGTGTGAACCAAGGCTATTTACCCGCCTCCAACTAAAAAATCCTGAAGGCCCCAACAAGCTCGTATCCTGCTCATAGAGGTAACAGCCACTGTCCGGATACTCACGTATTTCACAGTGCTTGTACACAGTGGGTTTTTTGCAATATAACTTTTCCGACTCATGTGTCCGAATGATCATCAGTCTTTTGCTGTCGTGTGATCGAGCAAGGAACCAGTTGTGCTTCCCTGTTTTTGGCAAAGGTGGTGTGATTGCAAAGGGCAGTAACTGTAGGGACACTACATCATATCAAAAAGGATAGGCATTGTTAATGTAAGATCAGCATTGTTACGAGTATGAGTAGGATAATGCAAGAAACAACATTGATATGTCCCTGTTGGAACTGGGAGGAAAATACAGGGAAATGTATACTGGGTTCGAAAATATAGAAGTGCCATGCATGGTTATACTCATGTTATCTCGCAATCGATTCTTCACAGGAAACTACCATGTCATGCATGTTATGGAATCATGTTCTGTCCTCACAAACAAATTCTTCAAGGTAACTAACATACCATGCATTGTTATATACTCGTGTTCTGTGGGCAAATTTTTTGTGAGGATATTATTCTAGCCATTGATTGCTGAAGGGCGAATATAGGTATGTACACATGGTAAGCATTACAGGATTTCACTACTTCCAAATATAGAGTTCTCCATATGCACATTTGCTTCCCTAATGTATGGTTAGATGAAACCAACAGTGTGGTGCATGTTTCTACATCATGAAAATGAGGAAACCAACATGACCATTGATACACACTCATATTTAGTAGTAGTATATAGATTACTGTAAAATAAGGAGAATATCCATATATTCCTAACCGTTTGATTATTCAGGGGTACAAATTGGTTGTAATGACATGATCAGAATCGCATGAATTAACATTCCAAATATAGCTGATTTCTGGCATCTCTAATACATTGCCATAGTTCTACTCAAATTCTGCTCAAACAGAGATATGCCAATCATCACAAAAAGTTCAAATAGTGTCATGGCGTCATCATTAACATGAGACGGAAACAACTTACACACGCCGTCCCAGCAATACGTGGTGCCATCTGCTTTGTCGATCGCGTAGATGATGCCATTGTGTTCAATAGCATCACAGAAGTGTGTATCAGCTTTGACGATGATCCACTATAAGCTGAGTTGTCTCCAGCTAAAGAAGGCACCGGTGTAAAGATAGGCGAGTCCTCGGTCGAACAAGGCAATTAGCTTGAAGTCTGCGTAATTCGCATGTCGTGTGGGCACTTGGCAGATTACAATCTTCTGCAAAACAAGGTCCGTCCAACTAACGTGGTAATCTAGATGACTAGGACCGCAATGGTAAAACTCTATATAATCCAATGGAGGAAGGATAATCTCATGGGAGGTCTGGAAGTTCACGAGCACCAACTTTTTACCGTCTTCTTTGAAGGCAGCCATCCAGTGGGAGTTTATGCCGACCCATTACATACCTGACAAGAAGTTTCGGGCGATGGTGATCAAATCGAAGTCAAGGGAAATGATGTACGGCGACCCACTACATACCTGCAAAGAAGTTTCGGCTAATGGAGATCGGATTGAAGTTGAGGGGCATCATGTACGCCTCCGTATCATGGTGAGCCAATCTCACAAGACCAGATAGCAGCAAGTAGGTTGTCTTGAAAAGCTTTGGCCTCGCTTCAATGATGGCCGTGTGCATGCCCCTCGAGCATGCAGCCAGCCGTAGGGCGCTCAACATATCCATACACGAACAACAGAGGTCGAGGACGTCACTGGGGAGATTGCTCCAATCGCGGCTCATATGGATCCTGTGCGGTTTGCGTTTGGCCATGGTGGATTTTGGAAGGTGGGGTTTTGGGGGGGCTTGATTTACGGGGGAGAAGGCTGTCGGTGCTGGAGCGGCTAATGACGGAATAGTGGTACTGGGGGAGGCAAGCGAAGTGAGGGTATGCGGGGGCACAGTGAGATAATGAAGAGTGACCTTGGGATCTCCGGCGAGACGGAGATGGAGATGGAGTGGTGCTATGGGAGAGGGAGACGAGGCGAGGCATGCTATACAACGGCGGTGAAAATGACTGCACAGTGCACAAGGTGAGGCTGTCTTTGGTAACCCGGACACGCCACCTGGACTGGTGTCACCTCGGGTGCAGGGTCTTGTCACTTCACTGTGAGGAACGGATGAATAATAGTATTTTGACCATCAAGTGTACCACAGTTGTACTACTAGTAGTAGTAGGAGTAGTAGGAACATAAGTACACTCCCGTGCTAGCATGCCTCTGGGTTCACTTCATCCTCCGGCTATCATCCATATTGCGAGCAGAACCAAATTCTCGTGCATGCGGAAGCGCGAAGGACTTTTATTTTTTGAGGATAACCGCATATTCCTTAAACGTAGTAGGAACATGAGTAGTACTCCCTCCGTTCCTTTTTTGTCTGCGCATATTCAGTATTTCTCTAATTAGTCTGCGTATATACCCTTTTGCATGCGCCCATTTCTCTCCATGCCCCGCATTCACAACATTAATTAGCGTACGCATGAGCAGCTGCAGCCAGACTCCAGGCAATAAAATGCAGCATACGAGTGGGCCATTCTGTGCACGTGGGAGAGAGAAAAAAGGCAACCGAAGAGCCCATCAAATCCATTGCATGTAGCAGTCAAACCACCGCAGCTCTCCTCATGCATGCGCATAACTTCTCCCATTTACTTCTCCATTGGGAACCGATTTTCCTCGGCTTTTTCACTACTCCTTGATCTTCATATGCATCCAAACCACACTGCATTCACATTGTTTTAACCTCTTCACATCCTCCTGGAGTAATTCCGAAGCCCCGATAAATAATCATCTTCTTCAGTTAGACTAGCCATCTAATCCTAAATCTCCAAACCATAGCCCTCCAGTCCAGCGGTTCCAAATGGCGAAAGAGATCGAGATGCATGTTTTTAGCATCCAACATGTCCTCGTCGAAGGCTCGTTGAGCATAGTTGCCACAGTCACCGACCACCCAAGGGTTGTTCGGAAGTGGATCAACAATGTATCCAACTCCCTCCAAAAGGTGGAGATGAATGTCATCAGTCTCGATGCAGAGTACACGGAGCGTGCCACTGGGAAGATCCAACGCGCCGCTGTCCTTCAGTTGTGCCTCAAAGATGATGTTTTGGTGTACCACATCATACATGCGCCCTCCATACTAGGTGAGCTTCACGATTTCTTCTCTCGGGAGGACATATACTTCTGTGGGGCAGCCATCGCAGGGGACAAACAGAAGTTGGAGCCGTACAACCTTGATTTGAAAAGCATCGCTGACCTACAAACCAGAATAAAAATTCCTGTAGAAGATTGTGATAAACCGACACCATCCCTATTCGACGTAGCAAATGTTGTGCTCGGAACAAATCTTCAAAAGGGTGACGAGACGCTGGCATTAAGGTCGTCTGGATGGGAGAATTATCCCTTGACGTACGAGCAGATAAAATATGCTGCCCTCGATGCCCGTGTGAGTTTCAAGATAGCTGTAGGGTCCAGAGAGCTTGTTGTGAAGCCATCTCCCACAGAAAATGAGAACTAGAAGAAGAAGAAGAAGAAGAAGAAGAAGAAGAAGCACCAGCAGCAGGGCATTATGGATGGATGAACTATTTCCTCTCTTGTAAAAATATATTCCCTCTCTATGTATATTGATATAGATGGACTATTTCGATGGTGTGCATGTCTTTGGAACAAGTTGTAGCATGGGTCCGCTTGACTATAAGGAACTATTTATCCGCATAGCTTTCTCTACTACTCCTTCCAGTGATCGCTATGCACTGCATGTGTCCGTAGACATGACAGTTTGTCCATGGAAGTTCAACTATGGCGACCATCACATTTCATCCACTGCCACTCGCGATTCCCACAACGCCGCTCCAACCCATGGCACAACGTCCCCCGACGTGCGCCTCACCCCTCTCGGCCGCACCGCCCCTCTGCCTTTGTGTGCATGACATGTGGGCCACCTTAAATGCGGCGAGCATCAAGTTTCTAGAGATAGAAAAGGATGAACGAGGGAAGGCCTCTAGAGATAGAGATAGACACTACTACTACCAATGTGCTGGCCCGTGCGTTGCAATGGATCCAAACTAGTAGAATAATACTTGTTCATGTGCTTGAAATATAAACACTCTAGTTTTGATATACATGTGTCCATAGACATGACAGCTTGTCCATGAAAGTTGAACCACGGCGACCATCACGTTTCTTGTTTCTACCACTACCACACCCACACGCGATTCCCACGATGCCGCTCCAACCCTACCTGTAAGCACGACGTCCCCCGATGTGGACATGGATCCTCTAACGTGGCTATCACTGCCTTACCCTGCCTTTCCTTCGCTGACTGGTGGGACCCACACGTGCGGGTCCCACATGTCAGTGATAGAATGGTAGGATTGTTCACGTCAGGGGATCCTCATCCCCCCGACGTGCGCCTCATCCCTCTCGGCCCCGCCGCTCCTCTGCCTTTGTGTGCATGACATGCGGGCCAGCTGAACTGCGGCGACCATCAACTTTCTACCATAGCCACACCCGATTGGACGCGGTTTTCCTACTCCGCTGCTGTGCTCCGATCCGTACTCCCGCACCATCGAATTTTCATCTAGCGGCTGTGACACATTTCGTCTCGTGCATCAATCCACAGCTGGAGTACTTCTATACTATAGATAGTACCCGCCGGTGTGGCCATCTATGCCTCGTAACGCCCCGACGCCCAACTGTGGCACCCTCGCCACGGTCACGCCACCACCGACCGGTTCATCTCGAATGAGCGAGTCACGAACCACACCACCAACATGAGAATGACATCTGGGCCAGCCGCATTTAAGGTCCACATGTCATTGACTCATAGGCCGGGCACTAAGCCACTGAAGTTCGGTCCCGTGAGCCCCGAGAGGGAAATGTAACTCCTGCGACGGGCCTTGTGGTGCTCCCGCAGTACAAGATCGTGCCAAACCCGGAATTTGTTTCTTACTACTACCAACTACTAGTAAGGTACACGTGCATTGCATGCATAAGATTCTGGCGGTTTGTGCATTATGCTTCTACATGTGGAGTCTTCTAGATTCTACATGTGGCAAAATCTGGTGGAATAGATGATATCCAACGGCCAGTAGTGCTCGGATTTGCCATCTTTGTACCATCGGATTGGCTTCATCAAACGACCAACTTTCAAAGTTATGGTTTTGTTTGCAGCCTAAGGTTGCCACGCCTAAGCTTAGGCGTTCCACAAGTGTGTTTGGTTGCGTTCTCGTCTCAACATAGTTGTTCCCTCTTCATGCATGCTCAACTCAACACCCCTCTTCATGTATGCTCTCTACATGCATGCTTCTAGTGTATTTGTGCTAATCTAGTGTGGACTCATGCACCCTCCATACACTCTACCAAACACCCAAAAGTGGGTCGAGAAGGGAACTCTTGGGATCATGCACCCTTCATACACCCTACCAAACACACCAGGCATGTGTTTGGGTCATTGCTACACTTGTGGCTTGCCACACTTTTCTAGCTACATGGTCCACATGTCATAGACTCAACTTCTTGCCAAATCTTGCAACACTTGTGGTGGCCATTTTGCTAGCCACATTTTTTGTGGCAGACACACTTTGCCTAAGCTTAGTTGTGGCAAAGTTAGTCATGAGTGAAGTTCAACCATGGAGTCTTCTACATTCTACATGTGGCAGAATCTGGTGGAATGTAGATGATATCCAACGACCAGTAGTGCTCGGATTTGCCATCTTGGTACTGTCGGATTGGCTTCATCCAACGACCAACTTTCAAAGTTATTCACACACTATATAGGGGGTATAGATATATATGTGTCGGCCCATTGCAATGGGTCCAAAGTATATTTGTTTAGTGGAGTGCACTCTAAACACATTATCTATTTATTTTTCTCTAACCTTTCGTAGCCATGCAACCAAGCCACATATGCTTCACGGGTGCCCCCCACATCATATTATTCATACTACATTGACTGAAAAAAGGTAAATCACCCAAAACAAGATCTTCCCGTTTTTTGTTCCTACAACATTGTGCCATGCATGTACCTACTAGTTGTATAGTGGTAGTACTAGTTGTATAGTACTACAAACTTGGTACTAGTAGGAGTAGAGTAGTACGGAATGCTCCTACTCTATCAACGAGCCCCATCTGACACCAAATTTCTTGGCTTCCGTGCTACAGCTAGATCTTCCCCTCATTTCTGTTTTCCAACCCGGCGGCGGGCGGGGTGCGGTTTGCCAATAGTCGGTTTGCTCAATGGCGGTCCCACATGAAAGTGAAAATGCTAGGCAACACGCCTTCCCTAAGCTATGTGTCGCACTGGACGGGCCGTGGAGTACTCCCGATTCCCGGGCGTGTGTGGGGGGAGTGCGACGCGAACGCTGCATGCCTTTTCCTTTTACTAGCAATGTGCCCGTGCATTGCGACAGATCCAAAGTAGTAGAATCGTAGTACTTGTTCACAAACTTGAAAGAAATCACTCTTGTTTTGATATACTCCTAATATATTACTCCCTCTGTTCGTAAATATTTGTCTTTTTAGAGATTTCAAATGGACTATCACATACGAATTATATAGACATATTTTGAAGTGTAGATTCACTCATTTTGCTCTGTATGTAGTCACTTATTGAAATCTCTAGAAAGACAAATATTTAGGAATGGAGGGAGTACTTTTCACTCAAAATATATTTCTCAGGCTGTTTTAATGAGGTGAGGGAGGGATGTGGTTGCTTTCAAGATAATAAGGTTTTTTTGCAAATTGGAGCAGAGAAGTGGGCTATTGTTGCAAAAATGCCACAACTTACCTCACAGCCATTAGATGCAGATTTAATGGTCAGAAACTACGGATGGCAGACACACCACCATCACCAACTAAGTCTTTTATAGGAGTACTAGCAAGATGCCCGTGCGTTGCACGAAACATCAAGATGCATTTATATGAGTAGTTTATCTTGTGGGAGATAATGATGAACGATGGAAGGCCTTATCTGCAAATGTGATGAGGGGTGCGGGTATCTTTCTGCAAAATTGCTATCGTTTGTTTCCTATCCGTCAGATATAGATCAGACGGCCTATATTGCAGGATGGCAGGCACACCATCATCACCAACTATGTTTTTTATATGAGTAGAGATATATTTCTCAGGCTGTTTTGATGAGGTGAGGGAGGGATGTGGTTGCTTTCAAGATAATAAGGGGTTTTCTGCAAATTGGAGCAGAGAAGTGGGTTATTGTTGCAAAAATGCCAAAACTTACCTCACAGTCGTTATATGCAGATCTAATGGTCAGAAACGATGGATGGTAGACACACCACCATCACCAACTGAGTCTTTTATAGGAGTATATATTTCTTAGGCTGTTTTGATGAGGTGAGGGAGGGATGTGGTTGCTTTCAAGACAATAAGGGTTTTTCTACAAATTGGAGCAGAGAAGTGGGCTATTGTTGCAAAAATGCCACAACTTACCTCACAGCCGTTAGATGCAGATCTAATGGTCAGAAATGATGGATGGTAGACACACCACCATCACCAACTGAGTCTTTTATAGGAGTACTAGCAAGATGCCCGTGCGTTGCACGGAAGATCAAGATGCATTTATATGAGTAGTTTATCTTGTGGGAGATAATGATGAACAATGGAAGGCCTTATCTGCAAATGTGATGAGGGGTGCGGGTATCTTTCTGCAAAATTGCTATCGTTTGTTTCTTATCCATCAGATATAGATCAGAGGACCTATATTGCAGGATGGCAGGCACACCATCATCACCAACTATGTTTTTATAAGAGTAGAGATATATTTCTCAGGCTGTTTTGATGAGGTGAGGGAGGCATGTGGTTGCTTTCAAGATAATAAGGGGTTTTCTGCAAATTGGAGCAGAGAAGTGGGCTATTGTTGCAAAAATTCCACAACTTACCTCACAGCCATTAGATGCAGATCTAATGGTCAGAAACGACGGATGGCAGACACACCACCATCACCAACTGAGTCTTTTATAGGAGTAGGAGTAGAGAAACATGTATAAATTGTAACATTTTGGTTCTGCTCCTTGGCACGATCGATAGATAGAAATAACGATTGGAAACGCTAGGGCGGGGCTATTTCCGCCAGATAAGTAGGGTACGTAGTAGCTTGGTTGGCGCATCATCGGTTTGGTCACACGCGGTCTGACATGTTCTAGTGTTTCTAGCAAGATGCCCGCGTGTTGCACGAAGTTGATGGAAAAGGTTAGGACAACTTATAAATTGACGGATGGAGTACTAGTTACAGTGATGCATATAATTAAGCAAAGGGATCGCACATGTCGGTATTCACTGGAACGAGAATGCAATAGCACAATAAGAATTAAGGTCACGATGATGATGCGATCGCAGTGGTGGTTACAAAAGGCAACAAGAAAGATGTATCCATCAACGTACGACCTCCTCCTCCTCAACTTAGTGCACCGGGACACCGACCGGCGGCTAAGGAGCGGCGTCTTTTGTGGCGAGGTCGAGGTGCTTCTCAGCAAAGGCATCCAAGGCTTCCAGCCGGTTGAGGAAGGCCAACGTCGTAGCATCCTCACTGGCCTTGTAGATACCTATGTACATGATTTTCTCGTACACGTCGATGTGTAGGTCGACGAATTCTTGCAGGGCGAGGTGCCTCGCGGTGAGTGCGACCTCCAGGTGGACATTCTTCATGGTGTCGGCGGGCAGTCGCAGGGCCACCAGTGCTTGAAAGAGGTTCCGGCCATGGAGGCCGATTAGGGTGGCAGGCAATGAGGAGCCCGGGTGTGCGGGCTGGAGGAGTACTGCGATGTCATCCGCGAGCTTCTTGAGGACGGTGAACTTGTTGGTGGTGGCAACGATCATCTGGTCCAACTGAGATTCGTAGTTGGAGTCGACGGCGGCCATCCGCCAGCCGGTCTCCAACATCTTCTGGAGACGATCCTCGGCACCATGCCACAGGACAACGTCGTGGACCATCTGGCACAGCGGCTGGCCGCTCGCGCGCATCGCCGCCATGGGTCTAGAGTGAGCTCTTTTGCGCTTAGTGTAGGTGCTTAGGCAAATGCTTAGGTAGATGCATTGGAATGGTAGATGCATTGGAATGGAGGGGCGCCTTTATATGAGGGCAAACTGCGTTGCATTCACATCATGCGGCCTCTTTTCCTGGTCCTCCTCCCATTACTTCCCTCATTCATTAATTGAAGGAGGATGCATTGGCCGTCCAACATTTCGGGAACCGCTACTCCCTCCCTCGTCTGCATTCAACCCGTATCGGGAACTGTGCCACCTGCTGTCAAATCAAATAGTACTGCGCCGCCCGCTGCACGCTCGGCTGCACACGCCTCCTCGCCTCCATCAAACCCCTCCGTTAAACCCGCATGCAAATCGAGAAACCTACTCCGGCCACACGTCTGTTCATGAGCGGGCCGGAATTAAACGCAACACCAGCCGAGCTCCTTCCGTCCGCCCTCAGTTTGAACGAGGCCAGACGTCGGCCAAGCTCCTACCGTCCGCCCTCTATTTACACGAGGCCAGACAGACAGCGGGCAAGAATCGCACCCCTCCGCCGCTCCCCCATCTCCTCCTTCACCATTTTCTCCACTCTTCTGATGGCTTCCGAGGAGATGTTCTCTGGCATATTATCCGGCTGGGTGGCCCGCCGAGACTTCCAGATATGGGCGAGGCCGCTTGGTGCTTCACCAACCTCACTTGGCCCGATGGAGCCAGTTGCCGCCCAAGCAGACGCGTGGTTTAGCAACTCGCCGCTCCAGTTCAGCTTCATGAGGAGTGGCGAGTTGCTCCATGCCGGCACGGCGGCGAGCACACTGGTACGAGCGTCTTCGTTGCCATGTCATACCGCGCCACCAGTGTCTGCGGTGCTATGCCTCCCGTGTCTGTGGGCGCGCGTCCCGTGCCTGCGGCAATGCCATGCAGGCAAATACAGAAGCCGGGTGCGTGGAGAGCGACGAGTCGGTGGCCAGCTTCTCCATGTCCACCGCCATCATCGAGGAGAAGTAGAACACGGGAGGCCGCCGCCACTTGGGTCCCATGAAGGCCACCGCCGAGGCGACGACTGCGCATTCAGGTGGTTTCTTTGCTTCTTTGTCTCTTCCGAGGACCTTCGTCGACCCCGCAAAGTGTTTGCCAGACATGAGGAAGACAAAGGGATCCGCGGGCGGCCATTTAGATTATGTACTCTCTCTCCAGCTGGCGGGAAATTTTTGTTCTAAGAATGGATAAATTGTATGTATCTATAACTAAAATAAGTCTAGATACATCCATTTCTAGGACAAGTATTTCCGGACGGAGGGAGTATTAATTATACCAAGAGAGCCGGATTGGCACCACTTAGTTCATGTAAATGTACCGAAATCCATCATGTTTATATCAAGATCCGGCTTTTTATACGAAATCCTTCATGCTTATATGAAATCAGTCCGTGTTTGAACGAATTTCATCTGGTTGGTTAGAGTTTTGAAAATGTATGCCCGCTGGCGTTTGATGTCGTCCTTCATGGAAGCAAGTAGGAGGAAATTTGCCGGCTGCCGTTGGAGATGCTCTTATGCTGGAAGTAATAGAGTGACATCCAATCCATTTGACTTAATTGCGTGTATGATTGTCCCTCTATAGAAAGTTAATTGCATGTACAGTGTACACGTGACTTGCAGGGTGGCTACAGCTTCGTACAGAAAGTTAAAAAGAAACAAGTCCATCCTTAATCTTGTGTTCTAGGTACTCTATGGGTTCCACTGTCAGTACAGTAGCGAAAGAAGAATATATTAAATAAGTAATATATAATGTAAAAATCTAAATTTAAAGATAGAATTCGAACTCATGTCATCGCGTTGCGAGCATCCGGCACTAACCAGTCTAGCACATTTTTGTTGTAGACCATGCTGGAGATATATCTCCATGTCTACTCTTATACTCCATCTGTTCCTAAATATTTTTCTTTTTCATATTTCAAATGGACTACCACATATAGATGTGTATGTAGACATATTTTAGATTGTTGA
The DNA here is from genome assembly GCF_003073215.2 of Triticum urartu. NCBI lineage: Eukaryota > Viridiplantae > Streptophyta > Magnoliopsida > Poales > Poaceae > Triticum > Triticum urartu. The sequence goes on from NC_053027.1 coordinate 462,260,173, forward strand.
TTCACTCATTTTGCTCCATATGTAGTCACATGTTGAAATCTCTAAAAAGACAAATATTTAGGAACGGAGGGAGTAGAAAACAGAGTTGGTGATGATGGTGTGCGTGCCATCCTGCAATACAGGCCGTCGAATTTATATCTAATGGATAGGAAGAAAACTATGGCAATTTTGCAAAAATATACCCACACCCCTCTCCACGTTCGCAAATACGGCCTTCCCTTGTTCATCATTTTCTCTCACAGGATAAACTACTCATACAAATGCATCTTGATGTTCCGTGCAACGCACAGGCATCTAGCTAGTTTCTTTTAAAATAGTTACCGCGATAATTGGGTTGAAGTGATATATTTCATGTCTGCCCTGAATGATTTCAGATTCACTAGTAGTAACAAAAAAAAGGTTGCCTTGTTAATTAACAGAAAACGGGGTGAAAACTATCACATGAGGCCGGTAAAAACGAGGCACACTGGGTTCAGCGTCATCGTCACTACAGCTGTGCGCGCGCGAGAAGTCTACATATCGAGGGGCTACTGAGCGAGGCATAGAGACACAATGTTCGAGAGAGAAACCAATTGATAGATTACGATTAGATCGAGTTGTCACCCTTCTGCTGTCATTGTTGGGGTGGGGGAGGGGAGGGAGAGAAAGACGTATCGAGAGTGTGCGCGGTAGGCACAGAGGCACAACTAGCAAGTGTGTGTGTATGTGTGTGTGTTTGAAAGAGGAGTAGATAGGTTACTATCAACATCAAGGTGTCGCCCTACTCCTTCGGTGTTGGGTAGCATGTGTGCGTGTGTGTGTGTTTGAGAGAGAAGCCAGTCGATAGATTAGTATCAAGATCGAGGTGTCACCCTATTCCTTCGGTGTTGGGAAGTGTGTGTGTGTGTGGTTGTGTGGGTGTGTGTGTCAGGTGGGGGGGCAGTGACACTTACTATCCCTACTCTTATAAAAAACAGAGTTGGTGATCATGGTGTTCCTGACATCCTGCAATATAGGCCATCCGATTTATACCCGACGAATAGGAAGGAAACTGTGCAATTTTGCAAAAAGATACCCACAACCCTCTCCCCATTTGCAAATAAGGCATTTCCTCGTTCATCCTTTTCTCCCACAAGATTAACTACTCATACAAATGCATCTTGATGTTCGGTGCAACGCATGGGTATCTTGCTACTAGGGAGAAGGAGTTTTTGTGACACATATCTGGCTATATTAAGGGATATGTTGATAGCATTTGTGCGAGGCATACTTAAAGCATCACGAAGATAAAAAAATTGTGTGCATGCAAGTGCCGGAAAAAATGAAGCGAGAAACAATGTGTGTGTGTGAGAGAGAGAGAGAGCGAAATCTCAAAACAAAAGGTGCTCTGATGGAATTCCATTGTATGTATTCATATGGTTCTGGAACTCGAGTTAACCTTAGGCATATGTGTGAGAGACATTATTATACTTTGAGACATTAGTGGCTGTGGGTGGGCGGAATTAAAGGGGTGGGTGTGTTCGACAGAGAGAGCGTGTGTGTTTTTGTGTGAGAGACTTCTAGGACGAGTTAGAAAGACGAATTCTAACCTTGACGGAGGGAGAGAAATACACAAAGTGCGCGTGTGTGATTCCGATGCCCATAGGGAAATGAGATATGTATGCGTGTGAGAGAGATTGCACAATTCATTCACGTATCACTATCTAGCGATCGTGGACGTGCATCGCTTGAACATAAATCAATACCTAATTCGTATCGTGGCCAGAGGTACAATATCAATTCAATGCTATAAATATTGGACACTCACATATCACATTTTTTCTATTTAAATAAACATTTTCAGTTGTGCATGCCAAAGTTACAGTGATGTTTCTTCAAACAACCAATGTAGCTATCATGTACATGCACCATTGTTAGTCTTGCATTCACAATCATTAGGCTTGGATCATTTAAGGTTCTATTATGAAGTAATATATGTAATATTCATATATGAATTCAATGGGTACGCAGTTTATGAAATGGAGGCTATGTAATCATATGAGGTAACACTTTTAAGTAGCGGACTACAATATCCATTTCTTTTTGTGCGCCTCTACACTAACACGTCAATGCATTATGTTTAAAGTAAATAACCAATTGCACTAAATTATCTATTTACACGAGAAATACATAGGCTGAGCGTTTGATCTATTTTTTGTGGACGCGCCACTACACCCGTATGATTGGCCGCGCCCGTGTGAACGTCCAAGTTATCGGCGCATCATCCCGAGTTATTGTCTTTTTTCTGGGGTGGACTTCACACCAGTTATTAACTGCTGACGTGTGCCCCGTGTACACAGTCTCGCATGACCTTCCCGCTAGCACGGTCCAAAATTAGTTGAAACTAGATATGAACGATCCCGCGGGCGGCAAAATCTCCCGCCTCCTTCTGTAATTTCCACCACCTTAGTCTTTAGCATGCGAAATTCACCTTTTGTCCTTAGTGCACGGAAACCAACAGTTACAATACCTCCTGTCAGAGTAATGGGCCACGGGTAGGCTAACCGACGCCCATAACCTTTCAAGACATCGGGGCATACTGCGCCCCTCAGGATGCCAAGGTAAAAAGCTGCCTTCTGGGAGCCGGCTGGAGAAATAGCCGGCCGAGTCCAGAAGGCGAGGTCAAGACGAGCCGACTCCTGCCAGGCGGCTTCCAGAGAAGCCGGCTCCGAGGAGTCGGCCCGCGGCCCCTTCGAAGCCCGTAGCCACATCAAGGGGGACGGGGTGGGAATGGCTACAGTGCAGCCCATCCCCTCCCCTTCCTAAGGGTTGGCGCGGCCACAGTGCGTTGTAACAATGAGGATCCCCGCCCAGCACGGCACTGTTGCCATGCCAGCCATTACGTCACCACGGGCAGGCGGAGTCCTTCTCCCACGACGGCCTGTTTGTATGGCCCAAGGACGATGGGCCCCACCAGTCAGCGAGAGTCCAGAAGATGGCGAAGAGCCCTACCAATCGGACCCGATGGGAATCGGCCCCTAGGAGTCGGCCTGCTCCTCCCACGGGCCCCACGCGCCATTAACCAGACTAGACGGGGAGTAGCTACAGTAATCGTTCGCCATGATTGCGGTGTTGTAGCCATGATCCTTTGACCAAGCCTGCATCATTAGAAGCACGGCTATAGTGATCAGCAGCCGGCAAGACCCCCAAGCGGTGGGTACGGCCTGTCGGCTCCGTACCAAACCAGTCGGCAGGGCCCCCCGATCGACGGGCCCCAGCAGTCGATCGAGAAGTCGGCGGCCGAAGAGACTGACGGCTGGGCCTACGCCCAGTCATATTACCCTTGTACCCCTGGGGGTAGGCCTATATGAACCCCCCAGGGCACCCATGCAAAGGGTTCGGACCCATTAGAACTAGACCATGGATATAGGAAGGAGAAAGCTAGCCTTGCCTTCTCCTACCTCCAGCATACAGCTCGAGGAGCACCCTTGTACTCACTTTGCCTTAGTGATCATGTGGAGACCCCATAGAGCAGGACTAGGGGTGTTATCTCCTAGGAGAGCCCCGAACCTGGGTAAAGTACGCCGGCGCTCGTGTCTACGCCTAATCCCGCTTCCGGGCATCGGCAACGTTCTACTCGCTCCCACCATGATAAGCCATCCTTTGGCATATGTCACACCCAACCCCCGACATTTGGCGCCCACCGTGCGGCGAGGTGCACCGTCATCCGGAGACCTGTTCTGGACGGGAACCCCTTTTCTCCCTGGCGAGCGCAGCCAGCCTGGCACGCCAGACGGAGTCTGCGCCGATGCGCTGCTTAGCATGGAAATCGCCTGCGCCGCCAGGTGCCTCGCCGATCTTGTCGGCGAGGTCCGCCTCTCCGACGAGCCCGCATCCGACACGGGCACAGGCGACCCCGAGAGCCTCCTCGACCAACTCCATGTCCACAGCAGACGGAGGTGCTCGCGACCCGCTTGATGCGGCACTACAAGACCTGACTGCGCCCATTCCTAAAAACGCCGACGCCGAGATGATGGAGGCGCGCCACCTTCAGCTTGTCGAAGGCGCCAAGAAGCTGGCCAGCTTGAGATGCTTGTCGGAGGCCCATCAGCGTGAGATGGACCGCGCTGTGGGCGGCACGCCGGCTCCCGCCAGACCCAGCCGCCTTGGCGTTGTCCAGCAGCTTGTCGTGGCCATCGCCAACCTGCTCGGGGCAGATCGCCCCGTCTACGCCACGCCGGTGAAAAACATTCGAGCTTCCCAAGCGGTAGCAGATGAGCTAGACAAGTTCGAGGGCGAGGAGCGTTGCCTGATGGCAGAGCGCGTTCAGCGGCTCCTCGATGCGGCTGCCGAGCAGAACGAGGCCGGCTGCCGCACTAACGCGCTGCGTCGGCAGAATGATGACCTGCACCCCCGCCGAGACCAAGGCGCGACATCTCGGACACCGACCGGTGGCGTTCGTGGAAGAAAGGACAAGGAGTCGGCTGCTAGCCGAAGTCGGACTCATATCACCATAGAGCGCTACCAAGACGGCCGCCCAAGAGCAGTGAAACGAGGGGATGACTGTCCGCCTCTTCCCCCTCGCAGAGAAAGGCGAGTCTCCCCGCTTCCTGTTGACCACCCGACACTCGGCGACCGTCTTGGCCGCCGAGAGGGAGATGGAGCGAATGATGCCCGTCACCGGATCGATCGTCTCCACCGATCAGTGGTGCTTGAAGAAGAAGATGAGCTGGGCCCGCCATGCTTCGGCCCCCGCATTCGAGACGAGCCTTTCCCCAGAGGGTTCACACTCCCAAGAGACACGCCCAAATACACCGGCTCTATGAAGCCAGAAGATTGGCTGATTGACTACACAGCAGTCAGCATAGCAAACGGCAACAAGCGTGTTGCCGTGAAGTATGTTCCGCTCATGCTCCAGGGCACGGCCCGGACATGGCTAAACAGCTTGAAGCCCCGCAGCATCAACAGTTGAGTCGACTTCACCGATGCCTTCGTCCACAACTTCACTAGCACGTATAAGCGGCCTCCCAAACCTCGCCAGCTTTCCTTGTGTGTGCAAGGCCCCAACAAGTCAACTCGTGACTACCTCACGCGCTGGGCCGAGCTCTGTAACTCCTACGAGGGCGTGCACGAGGTGCAGGCATCGAATACTTCACCGCCGGGTGCCGAGAGGGCACCTTCCTCAGGCACAAGCTCCTCTGCGACGAGCCAGAGACTCTCGACGAGCTGCTGATCATAGCAGACAAATATGCCACGGCCGACTCCTCCATGAAAGCGGAAATCCAAGTTAGTGTGACTGGCTCCTCAGGCTCCTCGAAGCCCAGCTGGAGACGCCAGTCGGTGTCAACAACAGAACGACCACAAGCGCAAGGCCATGCGGCCGACTTCCACCAGCCGGCAGGTGGCAACAGTCAAAGACTAGCAGCCGGAAGGGCCGCCTCCGCCCAAACGACAGAAGGGCGGCAAGCCCAACAGGTTGCTGTCTTTCTCATATGAGCAGACTTTGGATGCTCCCTGCAAATTCCATAGTGGTGCGAAGCCGTCCAACCACACCACTCGGAAGTGCCACTGGCTCACCGGGATCGTCAAGGGAGACGGCCTCATGCCACCCACGCCTACTGGGCAGCCGCCTCCTCCTCCCCCCCAGCAGCCGGCGGTCAGACCAGTCGGTGCAATACAAGACAAATACCTAGAAGAGCATGGAGCCTATGTCATCTTCACCAGTGTGGCCGATGATCGATGCAGCAGGCGGCTGCAGCAACAAGAAGTAAATGCGGTAGCATCAGAGACCCCATAGTTCATGCATTGGTTTGAAAAGCCCATCAGCTGGAGCAGAGCTGACCACCCGGAGGTGATGCCTAAGCCCAGCTCCTATGCCCTGATTTTGGACGCCACCTTTGCCACGAACAAGCGAGCAGCTCGCTTCTCCCGAGTCCTAATAGACGGCGGCAGTAGCATTAACATCCTATACAAGGATACCATGGAGAAATTAGGAATCAGACAGAGGCATCTTCAGCCTAGCCGGACAGTATTGCATGGCATAGTTCCTGGCCTTTCCTGCTTACCAATCGGCAAGATTCTGATAGACGTCCTCTTTGGAGACAAAGATCATTTCCGCCGAGAGTCAGTATGGTTTGGAGTGGTGGACCTTGAGAGCCCATACCATGCATTACTTGGTCGGCCTGCCCTGGCCAAGTTCATGGCTGTTCCCCACTATGCCTACCTCAAGATGAAGATGCCAAGTTCCAAGGGGATTCTGACCATAACTGGCGACTACAAGAAGTCGTCCGCCTGCACAGCAGAGAGCAGTCGATTGGCCGAGTCCCTCGTGATTGCAGCTAAGAAGCGGCTCCTTGACCAGGTTGTGGAGATGGCAAGCAAGCAGCCAGAGATGTCGCCCGATCCCAAGGAGTCAGAAGCTGAGGGCTCGTTCAAGCCAGCCAAAGAAACAAAGAACATACCCTTGGACCCAGAGCACCCGGAGAGGTACGCTGTCATAGGTACAAACCTCGACAGCAAATAGGAAGGCGAGCTCATCGATTTCCTCCGTGAGAATCGGGACATCTTCGCATGGTCCCCCAAAGACATGCCAGGTGTCCCGACGGATTTCGCCGAGCACAAATTACACGTTCGGTCTGATGCCAAGCCAGTCAGGCAGCCCTTGCGCCACCTATCAAAAGAGAAGAGAAGAGAAGAGTCGTCGGAGAAGAAATTGCCCGGCTGCTGGCAGCCGGCTTCATCATGGAGGTGTTCTTTCCAGAGTGGTTGACCAACCCAGTCCTTGTGTTGAAGAAGAACAAGCAGTGGCATATGTGTATTGATTACACCAGCCTCAACAAAGCATGCCCCAAGGACCCGTTTGCTTTACCAAGAATCGACCAAGTAATAGACTCCACAGCCGGATGCGAGCTGTTGAGTTTTAGATGCATATTCAGGATACCACCAGATCAGGTTGAACCCGGCTGACAGACTGAAGACCACCTTCATCACGCCATTTGGAGCCTTCTGCTACTTGACCATGACGTTCGGCTAGAGGAATGTCGGTGCCACCTTTCAACGTTGCATGCAAAAGTGCCTCCTCAAGCAACTCGGCAGAAATGCCCATGTTTACATGGACGATGTGGTGGTGATGACGGAGAAGCATGGAACCCTGCTAGAAGACCTCAGGGAGACCTTTGAGAACTTGCGCCGATTTCAAATCAAGCTCAACCCAGAGAAATGCGTCTTCGGAGTACTAGCCGGCCAGCTTCTTGGTTTCCTAGTCTCCGAACGCGGCATAGAATGCAACCCTATAAAGATCAAGGCCATTGAGAGGATGGAAGTACCCAGCCGACTTTTGGACGTACAGAAGTTCACCGGCTGTTTGGCATCCATCAGTCGATTCATCAGTCGGCTGGGCGAGAAGGCTCTCCCCCTATACCAACTCATGAAGAAGACCACTTTTTTCGAGTGGAACCACAAGGCTGACGAAGCTTTTCTCCAGTTGAAGAAGATGTTGACTACTCCACCTGTCCTGGCGGCTCCGACTCCTAAGGAGCCCATGCTCCTATACATCGCCGCCACCAGCCGAGTGGTCAGCACAGTCATCGTGGTAGAGCGCAAGGAGGAAGGCAAAGCCCTACCAGTCCAGAGACCGGTATATTATTTGAGTGAAGTACTATTGACCTCTAAGCAAAACTGCCCCCACTACCAGAAGATGTGCTATGGTGTGCACTTTGCCGCCAAAAAATTGAAACCATACTTTCAAGAGCATCCAATCACTGTGGTCTGCACAGCTCACTGGCCGAGATCATTGGAAGCCGGGATGCTTCGGGCCGAGTGGCCAAATGGGCCATAGATCTGTCCCCCTACACCATCTACTACCAGCCTCGCACCGCCATCAAGTCACAAGCGCTGGTCGACTTCCTCTTCGACTGGGCCGAGACCCAGTACTTGCTACCAGCGCCCGACTCCACCCATTGGCGGATGCATTTTGACGGCTCCAAAATGCGCACCGGCTTGGGAGCCGGCATCGTCCTCACCTCTCCCAACAGCGACAAGCTCAAATATGTGTTGCAAATCCACTTTGCCACCTCCAACAAGGTCGCCGAATACGAGGTACTCATTCACGTGCTCTGGCTTGCCAAAGAGCTCGGCATTCGCCGGATCCTGTGCTATGGGGACTTCGACTTGGTGGTCCAGCAGTCGTCAAGCGACTGGGACGCCAAAGATGCAAACATGGCAAGCTACCACTTCCTCGTACAGCAACTCAGTGGATATTTTGAAGGATGTGAGTTTCTCCATGTGCCAAGAAACGAAAACGACCAAGAAAACGCCCTGGCATGAATCGGCTCCACCCGTCAAGCAATACCAACCGGCGTCGCCCTTCAGCGCCTTCTCAAACCGTCTGTCAAGCCATCACCAGAGTCAGATTCTATCTTCATGCCGGTTCCTCCTGAAGCAGTCGGATCCGACTTGAGAGCTCAATCAGCCGGCACGGGAGTTCTGACAGACGGCCCGGAGGTCGCAGTAGTCGCACCTGGCCCGGGGACTTCAGAACCCGGCCCGGAGACTGCAGTGACTAGCTCGGGGACTTTAGAACTCAGCCCGAGGACTGTACCAATTGGCCCGGAGACTTCATCGACACAGCAAGCGGCTGCCGACTCCAACCCGCCGCCTCCCGGCCCAGCCGCCCTTATCCAAGTTGCAGTCCTGACAGTTGCAGAAGTTGCAGCACCTTCATGAGCCCAGCCCATCCTCAGTTTTTTGGTGAACAAAGAGCTACCAACTGATGAGATCTCGGCCCGGCAAGTGCAACGTCGGGCAGCAGCCTACACCATTGTCAACAGAGAGCTCGTGAGGCGCAGTGTCACTGGTGTCTACCAGCGCTGCGTGGAGCCGGAGCAAGGCCAAGCGATTCTCAAAGACATCCATCAAGGCGAGTGTGGACACCACGTGGCTTCAAGAGCACTCATCGCCAAAGCCTTCCGCCATGGTTTCTTCTGGCCGACTGCTCTAGAAGACGCCAAGGAATTGGTCCAAAAATGCAAAGGGTGCCAGAAGTTTCGGTCCAAGCCACATCAGCCGGCTTCTGCGCTAAAGACTATTCCCATTGCCTGGCCCTTTGCTATCTGGGGCCTGGACATGGTGGGGCCATTCAAAACAGCGCGAGGCGGCATGACCCATCCGCTTGTCGCGGTGGAAAAGTTCACCAAGTGGATAGAGGCCAAACCAATCAAGAAGCTGAACTGTCTGAGTGCTGTGAATTTCATCTCCGACATCACCATCAGATACGGCATACCACACGGCATCATCACCGACAACGGCACAAACTTTGCCAAAGGCGCCTTGGCCCGTTTCTGCGTGACGCAGGGCATCAGACTGGACTTAGTGTCCGTTGCCCATCCGCAGTCAAACGGACAAGTAGAGCGAGCAAACTGCCTCATCTTGTCCAGCATCAAGCCTCGACTGGTCAAGCCTCTGGAGCGTTCGGCCGGCTATTGGCTCGATGAGCTGCCGGCCGTCCTCTGGAGCCTGCGCACGACTCCAAACAAGTCAACGAGGTTCACGCCCTTCTTCCTCGTCTACAGTGCCGAAGCCATCATCCCAACGGACATAGAGTTTGACTCCCCTCGAGTCACCATGTACACCGAAGAGGGGTCAGAAGAAGCACGTCAAGACGGCGTCGATCTGCTGGAAGAGGGCCGGCTGTTAGCACTCAGTTGGTCCAGCATCTACCAATAGAGCCTGCGCTGATATTATAACCGGAAGATCAAGCCGAGATCTTTCCAAGAGGGAGACCTTGTGCTCCGGCTGATCCAGCGAACAGCCGGTCAACACAAGCTCTCAGCGCCTTGGGAAGGCCCCTTCGTCATCAGCAAAGTGCTAGGCAACGACTCCTACTACCCGATCGATGCTCAGAAGTCTCGAGCACGCAAGTGGGACGACTCTGGCAAGGAGACAGAACGGCCATGGAACGCAAACCTCCTCCGAAGATTTTACAGTTAAAGCAGTATGTACCACGCTACCTTTTGTATTAAGTACGAAGACTCCGGGTCCACCGAGACGAGCTCGGGGACTGCCCTCTTTTATCTATATGATAAAAATCATGCCCATAAGTGTGTTATTTTTTATGCCGCTTGGCACCGGGTCCGACTAGTCGGCCCGGGGACTTGCTGCCTTGCACTACGAAATGCTTCCTATAGTCGGACAAGTAATGTGTGGCACCTAAGCCGTCTCCTACCAGAAGCCGCAGCTCGCAGAGCGACTGGACGGTGGGTAGGAGTAATAGAAAGGGTGCCCATATGAAAAATGGCTAAGGACACAAGCATGGGCATAGTCTAAGCTGGCTCCCCGCCTCTTACGACCGACTGTTGAGAAGCCGGCTCGCCGTGTTCTACTTAACTTGCCAAAGAACTCTAAACGGCTAAGTACATGCCTTCCCAAAAGAAGCTAAGTACTTGATCCAACAACAGTCCACAGAGCGGCTGTCTGACTGGCAAGACAGCAACCAAGGGAAGGCGGCAAAGGAAAAAAGCCAAAGAGCAACAGGCAAGAAGAGATAGAACTCAGAATATATTTACATAGCAAGGCCCTTGGCCAATCTTCAAACAGCAGTTCAAGATACACCACGCGGGTGGAATTGTGAAAAATTAACAAAGTTCATCGAGAGCGGTAAGCAGGTATAAACAAAGGTAAAGTGACAGCCTAGGAAGCAGCAGGCGGGCTTGGTGGAACGGCGGAATCGGCGGCGCCGGCTGGTGGAGCGGCCGGCTGGGAAGTCTCCGCTTGGTCGCCTCGAGTGGTAGCCGGCTCGGTTGAGCGTGGCTCATTGTTGGAGGCACGGTCGAGCTAAGGCTGACCGTCCGCTCTGACCTCCGGCGCCTCCCCTTCGCCTTCCTCCTCCGCCCCGCCTTCTTCCTCGCCACTGGAGTCGATCACCTCCGCTGAATCCTCGCCGTCAGCCGGATTCATCCCGAACCATTCCGGCGGCGCCTCGTCGCCATTCTCAGCCCGCTCCAGGACGAAGACGCTGGTGTCAGTATACTCGGCGATCGACGCCGCACGCTTGACGAGGTCATCTTCCAAGACCGCCAACTCCGCCTGAGCTTCTAGCCGGAACATGGCTAGCTGGGCTAGACTCAGCCCAGGATACCACGCCTTGATGAACTCTAAGGCTCGGCACGCTACAGCCCGGGCCGAAGAGCCCTTCCAGGCTTCAAGGCGGCTAGCCGCTACCTCCAGCCAGTCGGCAGTCCGACTTGGGGTGCGCGGTGCCGGCATGTCCGGCCACAGGGTGGCGATCGCCTGGGCGCTGACATGTTGAAGCCAGCGCAGCATCCGGTGAGCCGGCCGAAGACGAGCCTCGATGCTCAGGATCTGCTCGTTAAGGGTTCAGGGGGAGTCAGCGGTGATCTTCGCGCCATCCGCCCTCCTCCCTTCACGATCAGCCTCGGTGGCCTAGTAGGCGGCATTCGAGTGGCCAGGGAAGAAGTCTGCCAGGACAGGAAGGCAAAGAGCCAAATTAGAGATTAGAAGTCGGCTCGACCAACAGCCGGCAGCTCAAAGAAGAAAAGTGAGGAGAGGCTCACCGTCGACGAGGTCCTCGATCTCATGGAAGCCGGAGGACAGCATCGCCTCCTTGTCGGTCCAGGAGGAGCGCTCAGACGCGAATTCGGCAAGGAGGGTGGTCTCCTTGTCCTCCGCCTCTTTCTGGGCCTTCTTGAGCAGCTCCTTCTGCTCTGCCAGCTGCGTGGCCAGCCGGTCGCGCTCCTCAGCCAGCTGGCCGCACTCCTCCTCCTTGGTGCGCAGGGCGGTGTTGTCCTTGCCCAGCTGCTGCTGTAGGGCAGCGTTGGCCTCTGCAAAAGAAGGAGGAGAACAAGGTGTTAGTTACCAACAGAAAAAAAGAATAGTCGCCGAGGAGATCCGGCCTGACTGCTCAGCAGTCGGCCCGAATCTCGGGGACTACAACCCGCGGGTGCACCAGCACGCCCCCGCAGAGAAGGAAGAGGACTCACTCCGGCTTTCCGACAAGTCGGCGGTCCGGTTGGCCAGCTCCTCGACGTTGGCGTTGAAGATGATCACGCGAAGATTGTGGTAGTCCTGTGACAAAATTTCAGACAAGTATTAGTCCTTGGAACTCGCCGATCAGAGTTCTGAGCCGCCTGCTCAATAGCTGGCCCGAAACTCGGGGACTACACCCAGTGGGTGCGCTGGCGCGCCCCCACCGAAAAGAACATGAAACAGAGAAAAAGAAGAAGGGAACGTACCCAGATGGCTTCTCGCGATGCCAGATACACCTTGGTGCAGTTTTTGATGGCATCACCCTCGGCTCGGAGCTTGGCTTGGACGTCCAGAAGCGCCCGGTTCAATGGGCCCGTCCCGCCTACCCGCACCCACCCAGTGGGCGCGGCGCTCGTCGCTTCGCTGTCCGGGATCGTGGAGCTCGTGGCGCCGGTCTCCAAAGGGCGTGGCGCCGAAGCCGCCTTCGCAAGACGGCGACGCGTCGGGACGCCGACCTGGAGAACTAGGCCTGCCACCACCTCGCGTTCAGTCGGCGGCACCGGCGGGTCCGCCTGCTGCTCGCCTTGTGCGCTCCCAGATGGCGGCGGTGGCGGCACGATCACGTCCGGCGTGGCGGTGTCACCGCAATCCTTCTCCATGACTTAGTTCTCGCCGCCGGCCTCCCCAGTCTACACCGTGAACTCCGGGGGTGGTGGCACGGAGTTCAGAGGAATAACAAAAACCGCCGACTGGCGGTGCGCGGCTTCTTCAGCTCGCTTCTTCACCGCATCGGCGGCCTCGGCCTCCGCCAGTGTCTTCTTGGCGGCGGTCTCCGCCTTCCCAGCCTCCGCCTTCTTCACATGGGCGGCCTCCTGCTCTGCACGCACCTCTCGTGCGTTCCGCTCTGTCGCCTCTCGGAGGTCGGCGGCAGGGTCAATCCGTCGAGTGGTGGCGGAAGTCTCTGCCGACCCCACGATGGAGGCAGCAGCGACCTTGTCATGAGAGAGGAGAGCCCTGGACCCAAGGGCGACAAGCAAGCAAACTCAGACAAGATCAACGAAAGAAAACAATGAAAGCATAAGAAAGGTAGCACTTACGCGGAGACCAGTAGCGGCTTCTTCACTTCCTTGCAGAAGCGGTGAGCCTTTGCGGCCGCCTCGTCCCGCTTGGTCACCGTGGCCGAGCTCTTGGGCTTCTTCAGCCGGCTGCCAAACAGGCTCGGCGCGGCCCTGTGCTTCTTCACGCCGCCTTGGGCGTCCGGCGCGGCAGAAGAGCTCGCGCCAGGCTGGCCGGCTCCTGGCTGATGGCATGGGGTGACCTCCTCCGTGTCATCGTCAGGCCAGTCCTCAAAACTGGCCCCGAGCCTCGGGCCGCCCACTTCGCCGCTTCCTCCCTCGGCGTCGTCCTCCAAGGCCGCCGCCCCCAAGTCAGGGTCGTCAACGTCGCTCTCCGCCCGGTCGGGGAGGAATTCAAGGGCCGGCCCCATGGTGCTGGCTGCCGAATGGAGGAGGGGGTTCTGACCAAAGCCGATTGGTCAGATTGGACAAGACGGACTCGGCGGCAAAGGAGTCAAAGAAAAAGGAAAAGAAACAACTCACCATGGGCGGAGGGTTGGCGCGTGAATACGGCTCCTCCGCGAAGACTCTCTTCACGTAGAAGTACGACTGCTGCCACATCTTTACCGACTTTATCAGCCGGATGGGGGGAAATGGGTTGTCGGCCCCCGACCTCCGCACGGCGATGAACGCGCCGCACTGAGCCGGCACGCCTGCGGCTTTGGTGCCGACCTTGGAGTATAAGAACTCCCCCCAGAGCTCGATGGTGGGGAGAACGCCGAGGAAGCCTTCACACAAGGCGAAGAAGGCGGACAGCAGCACCACCGTGTTGGGGGTGAGGTGGTGCGGCTGGAGAATGTAGAATTCGAGAAAGGCGCGGAAGAAGCCGCTCGCCGGAAGGCCAAGGCCGCGTAGGTAGTGCGAGCGGAATACGACCCGCTCGCCCTCCTCCGGCGCCGGCAAGATTTCCTTCTTCGGCGCGAGGCGGACCCTCACGAAGTCCTTGCCAGGCAGCCGCCGTGTCATACGAAGGAAATCTATGTGATCATCGTGGACCTCCGAACCGTCCCAGGTGCCGGAGTGCACCACGGGGGGCGTGGCGGCAGAAGAAGAGCTCATCGGGAACGGGTCACCGCGGCGCTCGGCGTGGCTTGGGGCGCAGTGGCGAGAGGAAGAAGAGGAGGAAGCAGGGAGGAGGAGGGGCATCATGCTCCGCCGCTACCCCTCCTCCCCCTACTTATAGACCAGTGGGCTGCGAAGCCGAGGGGGCGGGTGTGGGATTTACTGCACCCACTACCCCACGCCTCCCACGTTTATCGCAGAAAGTTACTGCGCGCAGTAACTTCGCGGGAATCTCAACCGTCCGCCCCGGCCGCAGCGGATCTGCCCGCTTGCCGTGGCGTGGTAGTGGTGGGCCCCGCCTATAGGTGTGTCTCGTCGCGCGCGTGGGTGGGCAGACTGGCCCGGCCGCACGTCACCACGTGACAGGCCCGAAACGGGAAGTGGCCCGGAAGCTTAGCTAGCACGCCACTTGGATCCCTCCGAGGCATTCGAAAATTTTGGACAAGCCAGATTGGTCGAGTCCGACTCCTGCCAGTCGGCCCGGCAGAAGCCGAACGAAGCTTCGCTTCAAGCACTTGGAAAAAGGAAACTGCTGAGGCTCCTCGACCAGTCGCCCGCGGCGCCTCACCAGCTTCGAGGACTACTATCCGAGTAATGGGCCATGGGTAGGCTAACCCGACGCCCATAACCTTTCAAGGCATCGGGGCTGACCTCGCCCCTCAGGATGCCAAGGTAAAAAGACGACTTCTGGGAGCCGGCTGGAGAAATAGCCGGCTGCCCGTAGACGGCCGAGTCCAGAAGGCGAGGTCGAGACGAGCCGACTCCTACCAGGCGGCTTCCAAAGAAGCCGGCTCTGAGGAGTTGGCCCGCGGCCCCTTCGAAGCCCGTACCCACATCAAGGGGGACGGGGCGGGAATGGCTACAGTGCAGCCCATCCCCTCCCCTTCCTAAGGGCTGGCGCGGCCACAGTGCGCTGAACCAACGAGGAGCCCCGCCCAGCGCGGCACTGTTGCCATGCCAGCCCTGACGTCACCACGGACAGGCGGAGTCTTGCTCCCACGACGGCCTGTCTATATGGCCCAAGAAGGACGGGCTCCACCAGTCAGCGAGAGTCCAGAAGACGGCGAAGAGCCCTACCAATCGAACCCGATGGGAGTCGGCCCCTAGGAGTCCGCCTGCTCCTCCCACGGGTCCCACGCGCCATTAACCAGACTAGACGGGGAGTGGCTACAGTAATCGCCCGCCATGATGGCGGTGCTGTAGCCCTGGGGGGGTAGGCCTATATAAACCCCCCAGGGCACCCATGCAAAGGGTTCGGACCCATTAGAACTAGACCAAAGATATAGGAAGGAGAAAGCTAGCCTTGCCTTCTCCTACCTCCAGCATATAGCTCGAGGAGCACCCTTGTACTCACTTTGCCTTAGTGATCATGCGGAGACCCCGTAGAGCAGGACTAGGGGTGTTATCTCCTAGGAGAGCCCCGAACCTAGGTAAAGTATGCGGGCGCTTGTGTCTATGCCTAATCCCGCTTCCGGGCACCGGCGACGTTCTACTCGCTCTCACCATGATAAGCCATCCTTTGGCATATGTCGCACCCAACCCCCAACACTGCCCTCATCTACATAATAGGTCGGGGATGCTTCGGTAACTTCCGGTTCCCCCCCCCACTACACGGCACCCCCATTTCCTTTCCCCCTCCCGCAAAAACGACTAACTCCACAGCACCAGAGCATCTCACATCACGTCGTCCGTGCTTCATCGGCCTTTCTCCCCTCCCCTCTTGAAACCCTAGACTGCTCATCCACCGGTGTACCAGAGCCCATTCACTGCCAGCAGCGTCCACCTTGCCGGATCTGCTTCTGCGGCCGCATCTAACCCTCCCACCTCCCCTAGAAACAAGTAGACTGCTCATCCACCACTGTACCATAGCCCATTCAGTGCCGGCCTTGTCCACGGCACCGGATCTGCTTCGCCGCTACTCTCATCAACCGCAGCGCATCTGCAGCGGCTCATTCGTACTCCCCACTAGAGACGCTTGGTCCACCCCCCCCCCCCCCCCCCCCCCCCCCCCCCCCCCCCCCCCCCCCCCCCCCCCCCCCCCCGGAGCCGCCCCACCGACACCCTCGTCGATGGCCTCTGATCCTCTTCACCGACACCTTCCTCAACCCTACTGAAGCCGCTTTGCCGACACCATCGTCAACCCCACCGGAGTAGCTTCGCCTATACCATTTTCAACCCTACCGGGGCCGCTTTGCCAACTCATAAGTCCGCGGCCTCAGATCTGCTTCCTCGCACCCTCATCCAACCTACCGGAGCAGCTTCTGATGCCCCGTCCACGGCCGCAGATCCGCATCGTCGACACCATCCTTAACCCAACCACCGGAGCAGCTTCACCTATGCCCTCGTCCACGGCCACAGATCCACTTTGCCCACACTGTAGTCCACCCTACCAGAGCCGCTCCACAAACACCCTACTCCATGGTTCTAGATCTCCTTACCGGACCCCGACAACCAGCGCAGTGTCATCACCCTTGACGTTTCTAACCTGATTCCCACCGTATGGCAAGATGTCAAGCACCCGCCACGGCCTAGGTACTTGTCACCTTTAAACCCATCTAGCATCACCTGCCCGATGTACTTAAAATATACTAACAGGTCGTTGTTACCTGTTATGCAGCTGGCAAAAACTACAAGGACGATGTTTCTTATGGATCTAACAGCTTAGCCAACCAAGATCCTGGACCGAGGCATTGCTATGATCTTGTAAGCGTGTCTCTCTCTCTCTTGTATTATTTTGTGCCTGCCTGCGTGCTTTGCTAGGATTTTCGACCAGTAATCCCTTTGTGTAGACAATGGTTTCTACTACTGGTTGCTAAATTAGATATGTAGATGTCATACATGATACTACCTCGTACCTCCGTTCCTAAATATAAGTCTTTCTAGAGATTCCACTATAGGCTACATACGGAGCAAAAGGAGTGAACCTACACTCGAAAATGCATCTATATACATCTGTATGTGGTCCATACTGGAATCTCTACATAGACATATATTTAGGAACAGAGGCAGTACATTACACAAAATCGTAGGTGGCATGTAGGAATTCCAGTACACTACATTAGGCTCCCTTAGAGTGCCTGCTAGTCCAGCACACAGAGTCATGGCTAGTTTATGCTACGCACACAATCATTAATTGGTGGTTTAAATATGCGCAAGGGATATGCAATGTATTATCATGTAGAGATGTCTGAAATTAGCCGTGTCAACTTGCAGATAGGGTTACACAATGAAAAAGTACAAGATGTATGTGGCAATTTCATGGAACATCGCAAAAAAGGAGAGCCAGCGGTGAGCCTATCCAATGTGCTATGGTACGTCACTCCTCCATTGCAATCATCATGACATGTTATTTGTATGTCAATTCTATTGGCCAAGTTTCTTAGGGAAAGTTATTATGAGTTACCCTAAGAAAATAAGCACATGTGAATATAAGCTCCGTGTAATAAGCCAACCAGTTCTTTTCATTGCGTTTTCAGCTTATCTTTGGTATGATCAGTGAAAAGTCTAGATTGCATTATATTTTTTCATTTTGCTGCCCATATGAAAATTAATTTGACTTGCAAACATCACAAATTGAACCCAGTGCAGTAATTAATATGATAGGAAAATAGACCTTCACTATTTTCTCAAAATGCAAATACAAAGATACCATCTACTTGGCACAATCTACTTTGGTCAATGTTTTCCATAGAGATCCCATTGCCTAATTTAAACGAAAAATGCATGACCCACATTTAAAGAACAATTATTTATTTAAATTCGATGGTCCAAGTGGCTGGTTATTATCATATAGCAGCACCACCTGAAAGCATCATATAGCAGCAGCAGCTCATAGCAACTCATCAAACAGCAGCAGCAGCAGTGTGCAATTCATCATATACCAGCAGCAGCTCATAGCAATGCATCATATAGCAGCAGCAGGAGCAGCTCATAGCAATTCATCATATAGTAGCAGCAGGAGCAGCTCATAGCAATTCATCACATAGCAGCAGGAGGAGGAGCTCATAGCAATTCATCATAGAGCATCAGGAGGAGAAGCTCATAGCAATTCATCATACAGTAGCAGCAGGAGCAGCTTATAGCAACTCATCATGTAGCAGCAGCATCAGCTCATAGCAATTCATCATTTAGCAGCAGCAACTCATAGCAATTCATCATATAGCAGTAGCAGCTCATAGCAATTCATCATATAGCAGCAGCAGGAGCAGCTCATAGCAATGCATCATATAGCAGCAGCAGAAGCAGCTCATAGAAATTCATCGTATAGTGGATCAGAATGAAAATTTTGCAAAAAATCAGAGGAGATCCTCACCTTGTTGGATGAGCTCATTCTTCAACAGCACCTCAAGGCCGCGGCCTGGGAGGTGTGGAGGGGGAATAAGGTACCTTCTGCCGCAGTGTGGCATCAGTCGTGGTTGTGTAGCGTCTGCCGAAGTAGTGCGTTGGACGAACCACAGTGGAGCAGCTGCTGGAGACCATGAGAATGAGGGGCGGCACCAGAGGGAGGAGCAGCCAGGGAGATGTGCCCCTACCCGCCGGCCATGTAGCCTAGCTGGACAGAGCATCATCGAGGACCATAGGGAGGAGCAGCCAGGGAGATGGCGTGGGACCAGTGGCGACGGCTTGCTGGACGAACCCTAGTGCTGCAGACAGGGTATCGAGGTAGAGGGAAAGGGGAGAAGAGATGCAAGCAGGCAGGGCAACGAACACTTGCGTGTTTGTTTTTACTTGAGGGTGAGGTGTGACACGGGCGTCACCAGTTGCATTTTGAGTGTAATATAGGCAGACATCAGAGTCATTTCACTATTCCCCTTCCCTTCAATTTTTAGTGAGGTTCTACCCGAAACACACCCCTCCAAAGAGAAATTAGTTAATCCCAAGCCCATAACTCAAAAATGACTTCTTTGCATCTTTTATGGCTTATTTTGACAATAAGCCCTGAAAAGGCAGAATAGAACTGGCCCTTAACCTGCAATTCAATTGTGCGTGTAATGATGAATCACTCCTACCTGATATAGTGTACATTTAGGCATCATCATACATGGCATAACCTAACACATGTGCATTCCATTGTAGAATCTGGAATATGCAATGTTTATGTTCGTTCATACGTTGCACATGATGTTTAAATGCCCCTTAAATCTGGCCAATCAAGTGATGGTATTTAAGCCTCCTTCTTTGCTTCTTTTCTTGATATTTAAGATTTGCTCACACATCTGTTCAATTGCTTGTTTGCATCAGCCAGCCATACTAGGACTGTTTGCTTTGATTACTTATTGTTCTTGACCTAACACTCTAACAGAGCTTGTCAACGATTTAAACACTAAGGGCTGCTGTAGTGGGGCCTTTTCTAACTCATAGGTGACATAAAGGGTTTGGCTGTACACTAAAGTAGGCTCTCCAAGAGTACCTGGAGATCCAGTTTGAAGGTATGCCTAGTTTTTACATAGTGCAGACATAGTAAATGCTCATTTCATTGTGTGCAAGTGCAAGAGATGCGGCATGTTTCATTATGTGGTGTTGTTTTGTTATAATCTCATCCTTTTGTGTTCACAGACTGGAAAGTATGCATATTTATCTTCCAAGGAGACGAGTAACTAGTTTGTGTCACCTTGTAGAGGGGGTGCAATGAAGATAAGATTGAGGATTTCCAAGTACAACATGTTAGGAAGGAGCCTTGCAAGAGAAGTAGGAGTTGCACTCAGCCTCTTCAACCTGTTAAGGTAAGTCACTGTATCTAACTCAATAGTTCAATTCTTTTTTGTTTTAGGCATAGTTAATTTGCTCTTTTCAATTGCTTTATTTGTCCTCAGTTAATGAGATGCCCAAAGAATGATGCCTGATGTTGGGTACTTGTATAACTATTAGTTGACATAATTAAAGGCCTTACCATTTAATTACTCTACCGAAGTGTGCCTGAAGCTTTGAAGTCTATTAACCAACTATTATTGAATGAGGCTCACAATCTAGTTTATATTAGGCTAATGATTGCATAGTTTTCCTTGTTGTAGTATGTTTGTATGAAATCCTCTGCTGTTCATTATGCTCCCTAAGACTTTAATTGAGCTATAGAATGGCCAACTGCTTGCTTACTTCTATGCAACGTGTTGTCTAAATTTGTAACTTCTCCGTGTTTTGGATTGGGCCCCAACATCATGCTCCTCTCGTGAGCTAAGAGAGATTTCTGTATGCAAGCTGCACAGACTACCTTTTTATAATTTTTAAAATATCACCTGCTTATGCTTCATGACGTGTAACATTATTGTTAGTCCTGTTTTGCCATGTACAAAATAGTCTGTCTTGCTCGCTTCACTATTGTAACTATATTTTTGCCCTAGTCATGTGTACTTACAGAAACATTTTAGGATAAAGTGACATCAACACAAAGATATGCGAGCAGTGCGGCATGGCCGTTCCCGAATGATTATGGATTGGAATTGGAATGTGCTGATGTTCTCGAGCATCAACTAGAGGTGGCAAGACAACGTGTACATGATTCTGAACGTACAATCAACAAGTTGAGACTGGACATGCAGGTATTAGAGATGCAGGAGTCAAAAAATGAAACAAGACACTGAGGTAACAACGAAGGAATTGGAGATTTTGCAGACTAAAATTGGTGCTATCTAAATCTGGCCAATCCTATTTTCTAAAGAGATTATAGCTCAAATGGTAAGTTATGTTGATGCGCGTCCATGATGTATGAGCTGTATTTTCCCAGTGTATGTAATTTGCTGTTTGTGTATGCTTTATTATCACTGGTGCTGAACCATAATGCCCAGTGGGTATAATTGGCTATAATTTCTTTATTGTATAGTGTAGGATTATTATACGTTTCTATGCCTTAGTCTCTTTATCGTATAGTGTATGTTTTTTAGAGGTGATAGTATAGAGTAGGATAATTCTTTGAATATGCTATGTCGTTCAAACGGGGGCCAACTCGCCCAAACATTGTAGTGACCATGGCCGTCCACAGGCCGTACGATCCATGGGCCATCTACGGGACGGACAATCCATGGCCTTCTATGGGTTGTCGGATCCGTGGGCCTTCAATGGGCCGTCGGATCCATGGGCCTTCTATGGGCCGTCGGATCCATGGGCCTTCTTTGGGCCATCGGATCAATGGGCCTTGATACGTCTCCAACGTATCTATAATTTTTGGTTGCTCCATGCTATATTATCTACTGTTTTGGACATTATTGGGCTTTATTATCCACTTTTATATTATTTTTGGGACTAACCTATTAACCGGAGGCCCATCCCAGAATTGCTGTTTTTTGCCTGTTTTAGGGTTCCGAAGAAAAGGAATATCAAACGAAGTCCAAACGGAATGAAACCTTCGGGAATTTGATTTTCTCAACGAACAAGACCCGGGAGACTTGGACCCTACGTCAAGACACAAAAGAGGAGGCCATGAGGTAGGGGCGCGCCTACCCCCCCCCCAGGCGCGCCCTCCACCCTCGTGGGCCCCCTGTTGCTCCACCGACGTACTCCTTCCTCCTATATATACCTACATACCCCCAAACGATCAGATACGGAGCCAAAAACCTAATTCCACCGCCGCAACTTTCTGTATCCACGAGATCCCATCTTGGGGCCTGTTCCGGAGCTCCGCCGGAGGGGGCATCGATCACGGAGGGCTTCTACATCAACACCATAGCCTCTCCGATGAAGTGTGAGTAGTTTACCTCAGACCTACGGGTCCATAGTTATTAGCTAGATGGCTTCTTCTCTCTTTTTGGATCTCAATACAATGTTCTCCCCCTCTCTTGTGGAGAACTATTTGATGTAATCTTCTTTTTGCGGTGTGTTTGTTGAGACCGATGAATTATGGGTTTATGATCAAGTCTATCAATGAACAATATTTGAATCTTCTCTGAATTCTTCTATGTATGATTGGTTATCTTTGCAAGTCTCTTCGAATTATCAGTTTGGTTTGGCCTACTAGATTGATCTTTCTTGCAATGGGAGAAGTGCTTAGCTTTGGGTTCAATCTTGTGGTGTCCTCTCCTAGTGATAGTAGGGGCAGCAAGGCACATATTGTATTGTTGCCATCGAGGATAACAAGATGGGGTTTTAATCATATTGCATGAGTCTATCTCTCTACATCATGTCATCTTGCTTAAGGCGTTACTCTGTTTTTAACTTAATACTCTAGATGCATGCTGGATAGCGGTCGATGAGTGGAGTAGTAGTAGTAGATGCAGGCAGGAGTCAGTCTACTTGTCTCGGACGTGATGCCTATATACATGATCATACCTAGATATTCTCATAACTATGCTCAATTCTGTCAATTGCTCAACAGTAATTTGTTCACCCACCGTACAATACTTATGCTCTCGAGAGAAGCCACTAGTGAAACCTATGGCCCCCGGATCTATCTTCATCATATTAATCTCCTACTACTTAGTTATTTCCTTTGCTTTTTTACTTTGCCTTTATTTTACTTTGCATCTTTATCACAAAAATACCAAAAAAAATTATCTTATCATATCTATCAGATCTCACTCTCGTAAGTGGCCGTGTAGGGATTGACAACCCCTATTCGCGTTGGTTGCGAGGATTTATTTGTTTTGTGCAGGTACGAGGGACTCGCGCGTAGCCTCCTACAGGATTGATACCTTGGTTCTCAAAAACTGAGGGAAATACTTACGCTACTTTGCTGCATCATCCCTTCCTCTTCGGGGAAAACCAACACACTGCTCAAGAGGTAGCAAGAAGGATTTCTGGCGCCGTTGTCGAGGAGGTCTACGCAAAAGTCAACATACCAAGTACCCATCACATACCCTTATCTCCCGCATTACATTATTTGCCATTTGCCTCTCGTTTTCCTCTCCCCCACTTCACCCTTGCCGTTTTATTCACCCTCTCTCTCTATCCTCCCTCTCTTTCTCTATTTGCCTCTTTTTGCTCGCCTGCTTTCTGTTTGCTTGTGTGTTAGTTTGCTTGCTTGTCACGATGGCTCAAGATAATACTAAATTATGTGACTTCACCAATACCAACAACAATGATTTTATTAGCACTCCGATTGTTCCTCTTACCAATGCTGAATCTTGTGAAATTAATACTACTTTGCTCAATCTTGTCATGAAAGATCCGTTTTCCGGCCTTCCTAGTGAAGATGCCGCTACCCATCTAAATAGCTTCGTTGATTTGTGTGATATGCAAAAGAAGAAATATATGGATAATGATATTGTTAAATTGAAGCTATTTCCTTTTTCGCTTAGAGATCGTGCTAAAGCTTGGTTTTTGTCTTTGCCTAAAAATAGTATTGATTCATGGAACAAGTGCAAAGATGCTTTTATCTCTAAGTATTTTCCTCCCTCTAAGATCATCTCTCTTAGAAACTATATTATGAATTTTAAGCAACTTGATCATGAACATGTTTCACAAGCTTGGGAGAGGATGAAACTAATGATACGTAATTTCCCTACTCATGGTTTAAATTTGTGGATGATTATACAAAACTTTTATGCCGGATTGAATTTTGCTTTAGAAATCTTTTAGATTCGGCCGCGGGAGGCACTTTTATGGAAATCACTTTAGGAGAAGCTACTAAACTCCTAGATAATATTATGGTTAATTATTCTCAATGGCATACTGAAAGATCTACTAATAAAAAGGTGCATGCGATAGAAGAAATTAATGTTTTGAGTGGAAAGATGGATGAACTTATGAAATTATTTGCTAATAAGAGTGTTTCTTCTGATCCTAATGATACGCCCTTGTCTACTTTGATTGAGAATAATAATGAATCTATGGATGTGAATTTTGTTGGTAGGAACAATTTTGGTAACAACGCGTATAGAGGAAATTTCAACCCTAGCAAGGCCTTATCCTATTAATCCCTCTAATAATTATGGTAATTCCTACAACAATTCTTATGGAAATTATAATAAGATGCCCTCTGATTTTGAATCTAATATTAAAGAATTTATTGCTTCGCTAAAGAATTTTAATGCTTTGATTGAAGAAAAATTTCTTAAGATTGATGAGTTGGCTAGGAACGTTGATAGAATTTCTCTTGATGTTGATTCTTTGAAAATTAGATCTATTCCACCTAAGCATGATATCAATGAGTCTCTCAAAGCCATGAGAATTTCCATTTATGAGTGCAAAGAAAGAACCGCTAGGATGCGTGCTAAGAAAGATGCCTTTATAAGAGCGTGTTCTTCTAGTTCCTATGAAAATAAAGATGAAGATCTAAAAGTTATTGATGTGTCCCCTATTAAATCTTTGTTTTGAAATATGAATCTTGATAATAATGGGACTGAATATGATCCACCTTTACCTAGAAGGCGTTCCAAGAATTCGGAATTTTTTGATCTTGATGCTAAAATTAATAAAAGTGGGATTGAAGAAATTAAAAACCTAGATGTTGCTAAACCCACTATTATGGATTTCAAGGAATTTAACTATGAAAATTGCTCTTTGATTGATTGTATTTCCTTGTTGCAATCTGTGCTAAATTCTCCTCATGCTTATAGTCAAAATAAAGCGTTTACTAAACATATCGTTGATACCTTGATGCAATCTTATGAAGAAAAACTTGAATGGGAGGTTTCTATCCATAGAAAACTTTATGATGAGTGGGAACCAACTATTAAAATTAAAATTAAAGATCATGAATGCTATGCTTTATGTGATTTGGGTGCTAGTGTTTCCATGATTCCAAAGACTTTGTGTGATTTGTTAGGTTTCCATGATTTTGATGATTGCTCTTTAAACTTGCACCTTGCGGATTCCACTATTAAGAAACCTATGGGAAGAATTAATGATGTTCTTATTGTTGCAAATAGGAATTATGTGCCCGTAGATTTTATTGTTCTTGATATAGATTGCAATCCTTCATGTCCTATTATTCTTGGTAGACCTTTCCTTAGAACAATCACTACAACAGGAACCCCCCTACAGCAACGCAATGATGTGTTGTCGTATGTTTATATAAACGTTGCTAATGCCTACACCAACGGATTTGTATGTGTTGTCGTAGGTGGCGTTGCAAGGGTCTACAACAACGTATATTCATGTGTTGGTAAATGGCGTAAATAAGCGTAGTAAGATAGCAACGTATATGGTTAGAGCTTAACAACACTTCATATGCGTTGGTGGCTGCTGCCCACAAAAAGGGTTTCCAAATGGTCATAGCATATCATTTCAATGCATATCAACCTTGCCAGGCTACATGAACAATTAATGGTATTTTTTTACCACTATAGGAATTATTAGGTCAATGCTGATAGTGCATAGGAGAAACGATATAAGAACTAAAAATGTCGCATATATGAACACATATATTGAATAGACTCAGTTGTATACAAAGAATGTGATACAAAGACTACAAGATGTGAAACTATATGTGGTAGACTGATTCCCGACCTTACAATCAACATCACAGCCATTCTAAAACTTTATGTTTGAAACATTGACCCTACAAATGACAATATAAAATATATTATGAAACTATCAGCTAGTAGCCCCATTCCATTCTGGATCTTGCAATCGACATCTGAGTCATGCATCATCAATATGTCCTGCCAATCTACAACAACAAAGAAATGAGATCACTAATACCATGAGATAAACACAGGTTAATATGGTAGTAAAATTTAAAGGGCAGCATACAAGGTTAGGGCATCCAATATTTACTCTAGCTACACTAGGAAAAAAAGTTCTGAGTGGTTGTATCGGCTCGCACTACCATGAGTTCATACTCAGTATTAACACCATGCCGTTTAATATTATACTAAGTGTCGGTACTTTGAAGTGTAGCATGAGCAACATCATTGCGTTGTTCGAATTTTCCAAGCTTGGCAAAAACTATAACAAACATTCATATTGCAAAAGTAAAAACAATAATAAACGTTGCTCAGTCATGTT
Organism: Triticum urartu; assembly: GCF_003073215.2. Taxonomy (NCBI): domain Eukaryota; kingdom Viridiplantae; phylum Streptophyta; class Magnoliopsida; order Poales; family Poaceae; genus Triticum; species Triticum urartu. The sequence goes on from NC_053027.1 coordinate 462,286,170, forward strand.
GGGTTCCAAACAATATAAAATGATCATAATTTATCTGGTAGAAGCACATTTGTTTGATTCTTGCACTTGCATCCCCATACGGTAGAGAAAGTTTCACTTCATAAACAATACAGTTCTTTCGTGAACACATTACTGGAAGTTTCACTTCTCTGGACACCCAAGTTGAAGCAAGTACTACAAGACAATAATAGTTTGATCATCTAAAATATGTGGTCATGTCTGAAGGCTTTGATATGTCATAATTTGTTTGAAACACCTTTTACAGCCCCAGCGGTGTCACTCAACTCTAGAGAAAACAGAGCACTAGCTTAGATACAACAACCACCTTTGATCTTTGTTTTCTTATAAACAAACTATCCATATCTTAATTGAGTTAAAACACCTTAAAAATAAAATACTAAAGTAATATACATTGAGGTACCTAACCAAAAAAATATTTGCGTTGACAAGTAGCACATCTTTTTTGCATCCGTGGTTCTGTAGTTCTCTAGAAAAAATAATATAAATGCAGAGATTCCAAAATTTCTAAAAGTAATTGAAGTCGATAGAAAATAATTCGCACGAAGCTACAATCAGGTCCCGTATTGAATGCTAACAAGTGTGTTTTCTTGACATCCTGATTCATATAGATGCGTAGCAATAGTCTGAAGAGTGAATAGTGAACACACAAAAATTTCAACCAGAGTTTTTTTATAGCATTGCAGATTATGTCACGTAAATCATCCATAACTTTTTCAAGCCTTGAGGAATCATGCAGTCATACCTATCTCTGCAGAAGTAGTAGTCCCCCTGATCTTTCCCAAAAGCTGAATAACGTTGACATACACAGCCACGCTAGAACAAGGAAACGAATTTAAAGTAATATACAACCAAAGGCTGCATTTGGCTGCTCGGTATTTTTGGAATTATAGGAGAATACCATGGTTTTTCTAGAAACTTCGGTTTTAAATACTTTGATGTGTTTGGCGCCGACAAATACTGCAGTTTTATAAACCACAGTATATCTAAAACCATGTCTTTTTTGCTGTATTTGAAAAAGATCTCCCAACCTCTTTTTTCTAAACTGAGAAACACTCACTTCTTCCTACCATCATCATCTTCCATTCCTCCATCTCGTCCACAACCACGAAATCAAGATTACCACCTGGGGCCGTTGATCTATTCATCATTGACTATTGTGCTAGTGCAACAAGGGGCAGCCTGTAGGTTAGATCGTGCTAGATGTTTGATCCCACCGGATGCTGCACGTACACAGTACACATATACATGATATGATATAGGCCGACTGTGCACGCGTGCGATGGCTTAGATCATGGGGCAAATCGATTGATACTTAGAGCATAGTTGTACACATCCGGCTAAGCTAGCAGGCCAATCGATTCCATGCGACCGAAGGTACAACATAACTCTGATCTTAACGCTTAGGAGAGAGGACATGTGGAACCTGATCACATCGTTGTATAACTACTTGAGTGTAGCTCAGTTCAGTTCAGCTAGCTATGATTATCCATGCAATGAGTAGTCAAAACCACAAAATCTGAGAAAACTACACTTGCGAAACACCTTCGTTTTGCCAAAACTGAGAAAAACTGTGGTTTTCAGAAACCGAAGTATGCATTGCCCTCACATTGAAATACTGAGGTTTTCAATTACTATGGTTTTGTAAAAACTATGTTACCAAACTAGTCCAGACCAGAATGGATATGTAGTAAATTTTGGCACTACAAAAAATGATGAACTCAGTTTGTAAGACTGTGCAAGGGCATTTCAGTTCTGCAAATCCAAATCAGAGGAACATAAGCCATACCATAAGCACCAGCTAGCATTGTCATTTAGAATTTCGAGATCACCTAAAAGACAAAAAAAGTGTACACCAATAAATGATACATGTAAATGGTCAGTTAGTACTTCTGAATGGCATACGTTCAGTTATATATGCATTACATCACAGGACAACCAAAGTGTCAGGACCGCACACAAATAAATTTCAATGGATAGAAGTAGAATCATACAGTAAGATTTAGGGGGCGGGGAGAGTACATGGCCAACGCCCTCACCTGCTTGAAGGCCAGGTATATGGTGTTGAAGTAGCAGCACAGTTGTCACCCATGTCATGTGAATATTCCAAATGAGCCAGGCACCAGAGCAACGAAGCAACCACAGACCCCCAACCCTGTAAAATTGATAGTCGAAAACTATAGATGAAATTGAAAGGGGCAAGAGATATTAGAAATTCTTGACAGCTAAGATGATCGCCAAACCACTCAAAATTGAGGCAGCATAGTGGTGTTCATGTGTGATTGGCAGTACAATGGTAAGTGACCATTGGCAAGTGATGATATAATCCTGGGAGCAGCGGCTAAATCGAATAGTATGACAAACACAATGGTGGAGTTCACAGCAACGACAGGACCATAGATCCTTAAGAGTCCTGCCAATGGATGGGGTGTTGCTCCTGCTGCTCCATCGGAAGCAGCGATAGTGGTAGGGGTGGCGTAGTGGTGTCAAGGAGATCAAAGTCATGATCCACGGCAAAGAATGAGACAGGGCCATGACACAAAGAACCATAGCAGGTAAGAGCAGAGGAGGGGAGTGCCTTACTGAAAGTAACCGCAGGTGTTGGAGTTGAAGTAGCCAAGGCGAAGCAGCAACATCGAGCCCCAACTGGTAGTAGTGTGTGCAGAGATGAGGGGTAGTGGGTCTACAAATGTGAGCAAACGTGGGAGCTGCGCCGGCGACCCATGGCGCCTAGGGTTGATGCAGGGGTGTGGAGGACGTCGCGACGGCGGAGGATCAGAGGAGAGTACCGCGGGAAGCCATGCCGCCGGTGAGCGACGACGCGGTAGCGCGTCGGACCTAGCCGAACTTGGAGGTGGCGGCGGCGGGAGTGGCAGCGTCGGAGATCATGGAACTGGGGTGAGAGAGGAATCGATAGGGGAGAGAGAGGATCAGAGGAATCGGTGGAAGACATAGATCGTGGATAAAAAAATGGCTGTTTGGTGCGAGATAATTGGAGCGGAGGAGGTGGCCACGGGGGGTTAAGTTAGGGGGGGGGGTTAGATCTATAAGTGGGGGAGGTGGGAGGATAACCCAAACAACACATGTTATCATCATCGTTGCTAGATATGTGTTGGTGGGTGTTTGTTGTAGTGAATTGGTGCAATTATTGATATGAAGGAAGGAAATATTAGATTTCAATTTCCATTAAGGAAAGGCATGGAACACTTTCCTAAAAATAAAATAAAATTACCTTATGAATCTATTATGAGAGCCACTTATGGATTGCCTACCAAAGATGGCAAGACCTAGATCTATCCTTGCTTGTTATGCCTAGCTAGGGGCGTTAAACGATAGCGCTTGTTGGGAGGCAACCCAATTTTATTTTTATTCCTTGCTTTTTTTCTCCTATTTAGTAATAAATAAATTATCTAGCATCTATTTTGGTTGTGTTTTTTGTGTTTAATTAGTGTTTGTGCCAAGTAGAACCGTTGGGAAGACTTGGGGAAAGTCTTGTTACAGTTGCTGTAAAAAACAGAAACTTTAGCGCTCACGAGAACTACTGCCATTTTTATTTCGAAAGTTCTATTAAGTTAATTCTTTTTGAAGATTATTAATAGATAAATTTCTCACGTCCAGCAATTTATTTTAGAATTTTGGGGTTCCAGATCTTGCGCTAGCTACAGATTACTACAGACTGTTCTGTTTTTGACAGATTCTGTTTTTCGTGTGTTGTTTGCTTATTTTGATGAATCTATGGCTAGTAAAATAGTTTATAAACCATAGAGAAGTTGTAATACAGTAGGTATAACACCAATATAAATAAATAATGAGTTCATTACAGTACCTTGAAGTGGTCTTTTATTTTCTTTCGCTAACGGAGCTCACGAGATTTTCTACTTTAAGTTTTGTGTTGTGAAGTTTTCAAGTTTTGGGTAAAGATTTGATGGATTATGGAACAAGGAGTGGCAAGAGACTAAGCTTGGGGATGCCCATGGCACACCCAAGATAATCTAAGGACACCTAAAAGCCAAAGCTTGGGCATCCCCTCTTTCGTCTACTTCTATCGGTAACTTTACTTGGAGCTATATTTTTATTCGTCACATGATATGTGTTTTACTTGGAGCGTCTTGTATTATTTGAGTCTTTATTTGTTAGTTTACCACAATCATTCTTTCTGTACACACCTTTTGAGAGAGCCATACATGATTTGGAATTTGTTAGAATACTCTATGTGATTCGCTTATATCTTTTGAGTTATATAGTTTTGCTCTAGTACTTCACTTATATCTTTTAGAGCACGGTGGTGAATTTGTTTTATAGAAACTATTGATCTCCCATGCTTCACTTATATTTTTTTGAGAGTCTTGAATATCATGGTAATTTGCTTAAAATACTAATATGCTTGGTATTCAAGAATAATAATAATAATAATACTTTCTTATGAGTGTGTTGAATACTATGAGAAGTTTGATGCTTGATAATTGTTTTGAGATATGAAGATGGTGATATTAAAGTTGTGCTAGTTGAGTAGTTGTGAATTTGGGAAATACTTGTGTTAAAGTTTGTGATTCCCGTAGCATGCACGCATGGTGAACCGTTATGTGATGAAGTCAGAGCATGGTTTATTTTTTGATTGTCTTCCTTATGAGTGGCAGTCGGGGACGAGCGATGGTCTTTTTCTACCAATCTATCCCCCTAGGAGCATGCGCGTAATACTTTGCTTTGATAACTTGTAGATTTTTGCAATAAGTATATGAGTTCTTTATGACTAATGTTGAGTCCATGGATTATACGCACTTCTCTCACCCTTCCACCTTTGCTAGCCTCTCTAATACCGCGCACCTTTCGCCGGTATCATACACCCACCATATGCCTTACTCAAAACAGCCACCATACCTACCTATTATGGCATTTCCATAGCCATTCCGAGATATATTGCCATGCAACTTTCCACCGTTCCATTTATTATGACACACTCCATCATTGTCATATTGCTTAGCATGATCATGTAGTCAACATCGTATTTGTGGCAAAGCCACCATTCATAATTCTTTCATACGTGTCACTCTTGATTCATTGCATATCCCGGTACACCGCCGGAAGCATTCATATAGAGTCATATTTTGTTCTAAGTATCGAGTTGTAAGAAAAATAAAAGTGTGATTATCATCATTATTAGAGCATTGTCCCAGTGAGGAAAGGGTGATGGAAACTATGATTCCCCCACAAGTCGGGATGAGACTCCGGACAAAAAAAAAGAGGCCATAAAAAAAGAGAAAAGGCCCAAATAAAAAAATGAGAGAAAAAGAGAGAAGGGACAATGTTACTATCCTTTTACCACACTTGTGCTTCAAAGTAGCACCATGATATTCATGATAGAGAGACTCCTATGTTATCACTTTCATATACTAGTGGGAATTTTTCATTATAGAACTTGGCTTGCATATTCCAATGATGGGCTTCCTCAAAATGCCCTAGGTCTTCATGAGCAAGCAAGTTGGATGCACACCCACTTAGTTTCTTTTTGAGCTTTCATATACTTATAGCTCTAGTGCATCCGTTGCATGGCAATCCCTACTCACTCGCATTGATATCTATTGATGGGCATCTCCATAGCCCGTTGATACGCCTAGTTGATGTGAGACTATCTTCTCTCTTTTTGTCTTCTCCACAACCACCATTCTATTGCACCTATAGTGTTGTGTCCATGGCTCACGCTCATGTATTGCGTGAAGATTGAAAAAGTTTTGAGAATGTCAAAAGTATGAAACAATTGCTTGGCTTGTCATCGGGGTTGTGCATGATTTAAATATTTTGTGTGGTGAAGATGGAGCATAGCCAGACTATATGATTTTGTAGGGATAACTTTCTTTGGCCATGTTATTTTGAGAAGACATAATTGCTTTGTTAGTATGCTTGAAGTATTATTATTTTTATATCAATATGAACTTTTGTCTCGAATCTTTCGGATCTGAATATTCATAAGACAATTAAGAAGAATTACATTAAAATTATGCCAAGTAGCACTCCGCATCAAAAATTCTATTTTTATCATTTACCTATTCGAGGACGAGCAGGAATTAAGCTTGGGGATGCTTGATACGTCTCCAACGCATCTATAATTTTTGATTGCTCCATGCTATATTATCTACTGTTTTGGACATTATCGGGCTTTATTATCCACTTTTATATTGTTTTTGGGACTAACCTATTAACCGGAGGCCCAGCCCAGAATTGCTGTTTTTGCCTGTTTTAGGGTTTTGAAGAAAAGGAATATCAAACGGAGTCCAAACGGAATGAAACCTTCGGGAATGTGATTTTCTCAACGAACAAGACCCGGGAGACTTGGACCCTACGTCAAGACAAAAAAGAGGAGGCCACGAGGTAGGGGGCGCGCCGACCCCCCCCCCCCCCGGCGCGCCCTCCACCCTCGTGGGCCCCCTGTTGCTCCACCGATGTACTCCTTACTCCTATATATACCGACGTACCCCCAAACGATCAGATACGGAGCCAAAAACCTAATTCCACCACCGCAACTTTCTGTATCCACGAGATCCCATCTTGGGGCCTGTTCCGGAGCTCCGTCGGAGGGGGTATCGATCACGGAGGGCTTCTACATCAACACCATAGCCTCTCCGATGAAGTGTGAGTAGTTTACCTCAGACCTACGGGTCCATAGTTATTAGCTAGATGGCTTCTTCTCTCTTTTTGGATCTCAATACAATGTTCTCGCCCTCTCTTATGGAGAACTATTCGATGTAATCTTATTTTTGTGGTGTGTTTGTTGAGACCGATGAATTGTGGGTTTATGATCAAGTCTATCTATGAACAATATTTGAATCTTCTCTGAATTCTTTTATGTATGATTGGTTATCTTTGCAAGTCTCTTCGAATTATTAGTTTGGTTTGGCCTACTAGATTGATCTTTCTTGCAATGGGAGAAGTGCTTAGCTTTGGGTTCAATCTTGCGGTGTCCTTTCCCAGTGACAGTAGGGGCAGCAAGGCACATATTGTATTATTTCCATCGAGGATAACAAGACGGGGTTTTCATCATATTGCATGAGTCTATCCCTCTACATCATGTCATCTTGCTTAAGGCGTTACTCTGTTTTTAACTTAATACTCTAGATGCATGCTGGATAGCGGTCGATGAGTGGAGTAATAGTAGTAGATGCAGGCAGGAGTCGGTCTATTTGTCTCAGACGTGATTCCTATATACATGATCATACCTAGATATTCTCATAACTATGCTCAATTCTGTCAATTGCTCAACAGTAATTTGTTCACCCACCGTAGAATACTTATTCTCTCGAGAGAATCCACTAGTGAACCTATGGCCCCCGGGTCTATCTTCATCATATTAATCTCCTACTACTTAGTTATTTCCTTTGCTTTTTTACTTTGCCTTTATTTTACTTTGCATCTTTATCACAAAAATACCAAAAATATTATCTTATCATATCTATCAGATCTCACTCTCGTAAGTGGCCGTGTAGAGATTGACAACCCCTATTCGCGTTGGTTGCGAGGATTTATTTGTTTTGTGCAGGTACGAGGTACTCGCCCGTAGCCTCCTACTGGATTGATACCTTGGTTCTCAAAAACTGAGGGAAATACTTATGCTACTTTGCTGCATCATCCCTTCCTCTTCGGGGAAAACCAACGGAGTGCTCAAGAGGTAGCAGGCCTTCTTTGGGCCGTCGGGTCAATGGGCCTTCTACGTCCTGTAGGATCCATGGGCCTTCTACGGGCCGTCTCATCTATGGGCCTTGTACGGGCCGTATAAGGGGCCGTAAACGGGCTAGAGTGGAAATCGTACGTTTTATGGGCTAACCATAACGAGCCGTTAATAGGCCGTATTTGATGATGCTATGAAAATGGCCCGACAGATTAACGGGCCACAAACGGGCCGACTGTATCCACGGGCTGAATTTGGCCCACAAGCAGAAAAGGCCAATAACGGGCCGTAAGTATCCGAATGCTAGAAATGAGCCCAAGAATAAATGGGCCCTCAGAAGGCCGAAAGGTAACACGGGCTGGAAACGACCCAATAGAATAATGGGCCGCTAATGGGTATAAAGCGATACACTGTTCATTACGGGTCAGTTTAACCACGGGCCATTAATGGGCCAAGAGTTATAAAGGGACTCATATGGGCCGAAATACGTCATGGGCCATACATGGGCCGGAAGTTAAAACGGGCTGGAATTATATTGGACGGCCCAGATGACGCTACTGGGCCTAATTTGGATAGGCCGTAAACGGGCCCTGGGTTAGCGGGCTGTAAATGGGCTATATGCGAACAGGTCGTTAACAGGCTTGCCGTGGGCCGGCCCGCCACCTTTTGACCAAGTCAAACGGGCCGACCTTTTCACGGGAATGGGCCTTTGTTGGGTCGTGCCACGTGTCAACGTATCATAGGCGCTTTGGGTCCAATGAGTCGATGACATCTGTCCCAACAGTGAGCCGACACATGTTTCCTCCAGCCAATGATGATTTTACACGTGAAAAATCCCCATTGGTCAGGGCTGTTAACGGTTATCGGATCCAAAACCGGACCTGATAGCTTAACGACGTTCCGTTACGGTGGATGCCACGTGTCGATCACTCTTGACGAAAGCACTTCTGTGACGCGTGATTTATCTCATCGAAGTGGACACTTCCGTGATGATAATTTTGGTAATGTCATGGAACACTTGTACGACATCACAGGTATGACTATCTTGATTCTGTCATAAAATTGTCATGGATGTACATGCATGACAGAAAACGTGACCTACTGTGACAAACACGTATCATCACGGAAGTGTATTTTTTTGTAGTGCACCATGCCTACCTATTATGGCATTTCCATAGCGATTCCAAGATATATTGCCATGCAACTTCCACCGTTTCGTTTTATTATGACACATATCATCATTGTCATATTGCTCTGCATGATCATATAGTTGACATAGTATTTGTGGCTCCGGCATTGTTCATATTTTTTGTAGATTTCACGCTAGATCATTGCACATCCCGGTACACTACTAGAGGCATTCACATAGAGTCATATTTTTGTTCTAGTATCGAGTTGTAATTTTCTTTTAAGCTATAAGTAAATAGAAGTGTGATGATCATTATTATTGGAGCATTGTCCCATGTGAGGAATGAAAAAAAGAGAGAGGCCAAATAAGCCCAAAAAAAGAGGCTGAAGTGCCCAACAAAAAAAGAGAGAAAAGAAAAAAACGAGAGAAAAAGAGAGAAGGGACAATGTTACTATCATTTTTCCACACTTGTGCTTCAAAGTAGCACCATGTTCTTCATGATAGAGAGTCTCCTATTTTGTCACTTTTATATATTACTAGTGGGAATTTTTCATTATAGAACTTGGCTTGTATATTCCAATGATGGGCTTCCTCAAATGCCCGAGGTCTTCATGAGCAAGCAAGTTGGATGTACACCCACTTAGTTTTTCTTTTGAGTTTTCATACACTTATAGCTCTAGTGCATTCGTTGCATGGCAATCCCTACTCCTTGCATTGATATCAATTGATGGGCATCTCCATAACTCGTTGATTAGCCTCGTCAATGTGAGACTTTCTTCTTTTTTGTCTTCTCCACACAACCTCTAACATCGTATTCTATTCCACCCATAGTGCTATATCTATGGCTTACGCTCATGTATTGCATATGATCATGTATATAGGCATCATGTCCGAGACAAGTAGGCCGATTCCTTCCCAAATCTACTACTATCACTCCACCCATCGACCACTATCTAACATGCATCTAGGGTATTAAGCTAATAAAAACAGAGTAACGCCTTAAGCAAGATGACATGATGTAGAGAAAGTAAACCCAAGCAATATGAAAAAACATCCTTTTATCCTTAATGGCAACAATACAAATATATTTCATGTCCCTTTCTGTCACTGGGATTGAGCACCGCAAGATTGAACCCATCACAAAGCACCTCTCCCTCTGCAAGAAAAATCAATCTAGTTGGCCAAACTAAATAATAGATCAAAGAGAAATTCAATGCTATAATAATCATGCATAAAATAATTTAGAAAAGACTCAATTAGTATTCATGAATAATCTGATCATAAACCCACAATTCATCGGATCCGAACAAACACACCGCAAAAGAAGATTACATTGGATAGAACTCCAAGAACATCGAGGAGAACATTGTATTGAAGATCAAAGAGAGAGAAGAATTCATTTAGCTACTAGCTATGGACCCGTAGGTCCGTGGTGAACTACTCATGCATCATCGGAAGGGCAGCAAGGATGATATAGAAGCTCTCCATGACCGAATCCCCCTCCGACAGGGTGCTGGAAAAGGCCTTCGGATGGGATCGCGGAAGAACAAAAACTTGAGGCGGCGGAAAAAGTGTTTCGGGTGGCTCTCTGGTATAATGGGAATATTTGGGAGTTTATAGGGGTGGAATTAGGTCAGGAGGTGCCATGAGGGGCCCACAAGCCTGGGTGCACCTCCCCTTGGGCGCGCCCCCTGAGCTTGTTGCTCCCACGTGACTCCACAGGTCTTCTCCTGAACATTCATGGGTCCCTTCTGGTCCAGAAAAAATTAATCCAAAGTTTTTTCTCCATTTCGACTCTATTTGATATTTATTTTCTGAACAGCAAAAAACAAGCAAAAACAACAACTGGCACTAGGTACAAGGTTAATAGGTTAGTCCCAAAAATGATATAAAATTGCATATAATTGCATATAAAACATCCAAAATTGATACTATAATAGCATGGAACAATAAAAAATTGTTGATACTCTCACCTCGATGTAATCTCTAATTGAACATGGTGTTTGATGTTATATATTATTATCCAGTGATGTGTTGGATCTCTGTTATGTTTGAGTAGTTTCTTTTTTTCCGATGGGTTCATTGTGATATGCTATAGTTGATATGAGTTGTATGTTATTATGGTGTTGTCCTATGGTGCCTACATTTTCGAGCACACATGTGGGATTCACACTGTAGGGTGTTGCAATATGTGATTGATTTGCTTATGGTGGGTTGCGGGAGTGATAGAAACCTAAACACTAGTTCGTGAGTTATTGCATATAGGATTAAAGGGGACCTTAGAACTTAATGCTATGTTTAGATTTTACCTTAATGAATTTTTGGTACTTGCGGATACTTGCTAGAGTTCCAATCATAAGAATGTATGGTTCCAAGTACAGATATCATGTTAGCGTAGGCCTCCCCCGTATAAAAAACTGCAATAGATGGTTATCACTGTCATTTCATATCCAATTGCCTAGGGACAATCCTTTTCTTTATTATTCTTCCAAAATCCTTTTCTTTATTGTTCTTTTATTCAAACAACACCTAACTTTTATTCCCACGCTCTTTATATTCTTGCAAAGCTATCTTTCCTTTCCCGCAAAGTGGTTTTATTTCTTATTCTAGGTAAAACAAATGTTAAGTGTGTTTAGAGTTGTATTGGTGGTTGACAGAACTTGAGAGAATATTAATTCTATATGTAGCTCCTCGTTGGGTTCGACACTGTTACTTATCGAAAAGGCTACAACTGATCCCCTACACTTGTGGGTTATCAACATCGTCCTAACAAAATTAATTGGCTATGGTTATGGGCACTATTATAGAAGTTGCAACACAAGCATTTCAGATTTCATTTTGAATTTTGGGAATTTTGTGAATTTATTTTGTCAGGGAACCAAAATAAAGCTAATTCAGTCTAATTCATCAAAAAATCGTTCATTCAAAACCACTTGCTCTATCCGAGTGGTAAGAACATGAAAATATTTATGTCAAGTCGATGACGGAACTCCTATACAAAGCCTTTTCCCTTTTGTTGTTTATTTTTAAAATTTTGGATTAAAAACCCATTTTTTTTGTTCATTCAATTGGATTCCATAATAAAACAAACTAGACTACAAAAACCTGAGCAAAAATACTGAATGGAGCTTGGCGCAAAGAAGCTTGAGTGAATTACCAAGGAGTTTATGTCCCAGTTTAGATGGTGTGGCACTGATAAACTTCAGATTGTTGAGTGGGTCTTATTTAGCATGTTGTTCTTACTTAGTCCGTGGTTTAATACTTCCCTCCTATTGGCAAGATCAAAGCTTTGATTTCTTTGTAATAAAAATGTATGAAGATTGACTATATACATCTTAGGATGGGGATCTTCAATTAATAAACGTTGTCATTATCTAAATAAACATATTGCATTTTATTTCAAAACCACTTCATATATTGATAAAGAAAAGGTAATACTACATAATTCGTCACATGGGACAATACGCCCCTACCAATAACCCATTGGATCTTGAAATAAGACATAATTCAGCAATCTCATGAGCGACCCTATTTAATCTTAACAAAAGAAAATTGTTGTAGAAGTTGGGAGACCCCAAAGCCTCTTTCTTGAAATCAATGAGAGTCGGGTTGTCTAAAGGGTTGCCATTCTCCAAGATGATGAGATTATGCATGAAGATATCCACATAGAGGCCCGCCAAACAGGCACAGAGTTCACCACCAACTCCCACACTAGCAAAACCTTCACCCGCAAGGGATCGTGCATCAACATTGATCTTGATCATTCCTGTAAAGGGTGCCTCTAAGGCATTAAATTATCAAACAAACATGGAAGCAATAACCTGGTCCATAATTGGTTGCCCTTTATCGAGGCAAGAATGAACAATTTCTTTAGATACTCCCATGAAAGGCGTCCACAGATTGTCCAACAAAATGAGTAAATAACCGTTGCTGAGATGGAAGCCTTGCCATTGCCAAAGATGTCTCAGTATGGAAGTTTGCACAACCAGACTATGTAGGCAAAAACTCTAACATTAGGAGGTACATTAGCTTTCCGAATGAGATTTCATACATTCCTGGTCCCATAGACAACACTACTGCTTGACTATGCTGCCCAGAGTCGGCAGACGACATATGCTCATTAAGTGGCAACTCATAAGCACTACTAACATCAAACTCTCCACTATTTTCATACTACTAGGCAATAAAATCTTCATCGCCGTAGGAAGGAAACACGTGAGCCAAGCATTGTCTCTGTGTAGTTGGGATAAACACGCGGGTGTATGTTTTTTTTATTGTAATTGGTAGTATGTTTTGCACAAGATGTAGATATGTGGGCTTTTTGGTTCCTAACCACATTTTGCCATACCCCAAGTTAAACAAATCGGGTTTATGTTTGGTTTTAGCCACACATTGGACAAAATTCTTTTTGTGAAAAGTAAAGCTTCACATATAATCAAAGTTTAAAATCGCGGGCGAAATCTAAGCGATCGCGCCGCTATCGCGGATCTGGAACCACCCCGCGATTTGCTGCCTTCCCAAAATCACGGGAGATCGCGTCGCTATCGCAGGCGATTGCGTCGTTTCTTCCTTACCTGTCGCGGCAAAAATTCTGGCCGCGATTCCCTCTCGCCCGCGATCTTAAACTTTGCATATAATACACAGAAGAAGGTTGCAAAATTCTATGAGGCAAGCTGAAGTGTAAGCATCCTAGGAATTTGTACTCTGAAGGTTATACAAGTTAAATGAAAAACAATAAGGCTCCCGGTCTGGATGGGTTCCCGGCCGAGTTCTATAAAAAATGCTGGGACATTATTAAGGGGGATTTACTACCTATATTTCATGATCTATTCTCTAGACAGCTTTAATTATTTCACTTGAATTTTGGAGCTATCACATTGCTCCCTAAGAAAGCGGATGCTGCGAGGATTGAGCAGTTCAGACCGATCTGCCTCCTCAATGTTAGTTTCAAAATCTTCACCAAGGTCGGGACCAATAGGCTCACACAGATTGCGCAGTCCGTGGTGCAACAATCCCAAACTGCTTTCATGCCGGACAGGAACATCCTTGAAGGGGTGGTTGTTCTTCATGAAACGCTCCATGAAATCCATTCCAAAAAATTAGATGGAGTAATTTTTAAGGTGGATTTCAAAAAAGCGTACGATAAGGTTAAGTGGCCATTCCTCCAACAGGCATTGCGTATGAAAGGTTTTGATGAAGCCTGGCGCCGACAGGTCGAATCCTTTACACAAAAAGGGAGTGTGGGAATTAAAGTGAATGACGATATAGGTCATTACTTCCAGACACATAAAGGCCTCAGACAAGGAGATCCGATGTCCCCTATCCTGTTTAACATTGTGGTGGATATGTTAGCAATTTTGATAGGAAGGGCTAAGGAGAATGGTCAAGTAAGTGGTTTGGTACCTCATCTCGTTGATGGAGGTGTATCCATCCTTCAATAAGCAGATGATACAATCATCTTTATGGAGCATGATTTGGCCAAGGCGAGAAATATGAAGCTAGTGTTATGCCTTTTTGAACAATTGACCGGGTTAAAGATTAACTTTCATAAGAGCGAGTTGTTCTGCTTTGGTAGAGCCAAAGACGACCAGGATTCTTATAGGCAATTGTTTGGGTGCGAGTTGGGGAGTTTACCCTTCTCATACCTTGGTATTCCGATACACCATCGTAGGCTAACAAATAGAGAATGGAAGTGCATCGAGGATCGATTTGAGAAAAAACTGAGCTGTTGGAAGGGTAAGCTCATGTCATACGGAGGCCGTTTGATATTGATTAATTCGGTGCTCACGAGTATGCCTATGTTTCTCTTATCGTTCTTTGAGGTCCCAGTTGGTGTTAGGAAACGACTGGACTTCTATCGGTCACGTTTCTTTTGGCAAGGTGATGAACTTAAAAGAAAATACCGGCTTACTAAATGGGACATCATCTGTAGACCGAAAGACCAAGGGGGCCTTGGTATTGAAAACCTTGAAGTTAAGAACAGATGCCTTCTTAGTAAGTGGTTGTGGAAGCTTTCTTCCGGAACTGAGGCCATGTGGGTCCAGATCCTCCGCAACAAGTACCTCCAGACTAAAACATTGTCCCAAGTCGCAGTCAGGCCGACTGATTCGCCTTTCTGGAAAGGACTAATGAAAGTCAAACAATCAATTTTCAATAGGACGAGATTTGTTATTGGAAATGGTACAAGTACATGTTTCTGGGAGGATACTTGGCTTGGAGACTCACCTTTAGCCATTCAATATCCGTCTTTATATCGGATTGCTCAATGACATGAGGTGTTCGTGGCGACGGTATTTCAATCTGTCCCCCTTAATATTCAGTTTAGATGGTCACTAGCAGGCAATCGTTGGGAAGAATGGCTCCATCTAGTTAGGAGACTGATGGAGGTTCAACTTTCTCACCAACCCGATGTATTACGCTGGAAGTTGACTAGTTCTGGAGTATTTACAGTCAAATCAATGTATATTGATGTTATTAATTCGAATGCTATTCCAACTTCCAAGTATGTTTGGGCTGTCAAAGTTCCTTTAAAAATTAAAGTGTTTATGTGGAGCCCCCCTTTTTGAAAAAAACAATTGTGACAAAGTCAGCTTGAAACCAAACACCCTTCTACATTCATGGATATGCCCCCCCCCCCCCCCCCCCCCCCCCCCAAATGGTATACTGCTATCTAACAGAACATTATATTCTATGTGTTTTGGCGAAAAGGATGGATGAAAGGCGCATGCAGAGACATGCACTCTCGGAGACGTGACAGAAAGCTTAGGTTCCAACTGTTTTCGATGAAGTGCACCAGATGTGACTTCAAATAAAGAACGCTCTCTCTCTCTCTCTCTCTCTCACACACACACACACACACACACACACACACACACGCACAGTGGGAAGAATAGTGCACGCCTGCCTGTACCTTGAATCTGAGAGAAAAGTGTGAGAGCAAAGGTTGGCCCTTGCTTGCATGAAAAGGGGATATGCCGGGTCTGCGATGGTGCATACTTTTGTCTCCCAGCTGCAAGGAAATACATTTACTGGGCATGCACAGGCGCATACTTTGTCTCCCAGCGGCAAGAAAATACTTCATTTACTGAGCATGCACACCTGCTTACTCATGTCATGCATACGTACGTACCCATTAATTGCACATATTCTAACATCCATGTAGCCCTTGGAGCACATGTCTGCCATACACATCTCCTGCAGCTCTCTACGCATAGGAGAATAGGTTGCAGGCTGTGAACATGTATTATTGCGTACTGTATGCATCCATCTTTAGATAGCAACATCTATAAACCAAAATACCAAATGGTCTAGGCCCACCCACTTTTTAAAAATATCAAAAAAAAGAAAAGTCGATCAATATGGTCTAGTGTTCTCACATGTAAAGTTTCGCGGAAAAATGACTTACATAGTCTTCTGTGTGAAAAAAGTCAATAAAATTGGATCTATATAAAAGTTATTATTCAAGGTTTTTGAAGGTTGCGATTTTTTTCGCCCAAAAGGAGTAGAACACTCGACCATGTTTGCTACAAAAAAAATAGAATTGTTTGTTTTCGATATTTTAAAAAATTAAAATGCTTTAGCGGGTGCGCCAAGACCCAGGTTCCAAAGATCTGCAGGCCATCTATAAGTACATTCCTTCTGGAAAATTTACTTTAGAGCCCGGCTTGTGGAGGTCTTTTTTCATTTAAAAAAAACACATTTTGAAATTACAAAAGTTTCTGAAAAAGACCTACATGTTCATATGGAGGTATACTACATGTGTGTAAGGTTTAATGGTGATATACGTTAACATACAAACTACGCGGAATGAATAAATTCATGGTTTTGAAAATGATGAATAAGTGCAAAAAAATCACAAATCTGCAAAGCTTGTGTATTATTCATTGATAGGTAGGAGACATACAAGAGAAGAAGAGAGAAGCATCACACAAGGTGTATGTGTGAAAAACAAAGAGGGATACAACACAGCACAAGACTCTCCTAGCTCAAACTCCAGCCGGCAAGGCAACTAGACGAAATACAAAGCTTTGTGGGCCATGTCATGACTAACGCCGGGCACCATCATCGCACGGCAATGACTCTGGACGAATCGGGTCAACATACCTCCCACCTATGCGTCTAGAGGATCGGCAAGTGGGGTGCAGGGCCTGGCCCACTAGAAGGAGAAGCCATGGAGGGAGTGTCGTCAGGGCCATACATAGCACCATCGAGGCCATGAAAAGTGCAATTAAAAATCCACAAATTTGTCACTCTTTTTTTTTTGAGGTTGTAACGTATTTCATTGTGGATCTTGATACACTTGTAGAATACATTCATGTGAACATGTAGGATTTTTTCTAGAATTTCTTAGAACTTGAAAAATGTGATTTTCCATTTTTTTGAGAAATCCGAGCTCCAAAATGCCTCACTCCACTCGTTCTCGCATGTACATTTACTGTGCCTGCCTGGATTTCTAGCAGACACGGGTTTAATTTCCCCCATCATCCACCCATAGTGCCGCACTATGTATATACAGCACACGTACACGGGACACACACACACCGTTCTGAATACGTACCTGTATATGCATGCGTGTCTAGTGCGTGCGCAACAACGCCATGCTGTTTCGGGACCAGTCTCGCTCGCATCTTGCATGCATGGATCAGTCGCGAACAGTTGAATGGACAGATCGATCGTTGGCGCGACAATCTCTTCGAGTACAAGAAAAGAAGGACGCACCATGGATGTATGGTTCCTGGTCATTGCCCGTCTTATGTAGGGGCTGGCAGGCAGGCAGGCACACCTTGCGATTGCGAGAACCGTACGCGCGCGCGGCACCACGGCGTGCAGGCGTGCGTTCGTGTCTTTGCTTCCTGGCATGAAGCTTCTGTCTCCATTGTTTGGATATCTGCCGGAGTGCCGAAGCACAGGTAGATTGACACACCGAGGAGACAGGGAGGGTGTGACACATATCCCAACACCACACAACACAGTTTGTGCGCGTATGTAAGATTGTCGACCGTCCATGAAATGATGGCATGCTTCTGCTGCACCAAGCACGCATGCGCGATTTTCCAACGTCTAGCAAATTCGATACTGTTTATCTTGCACATTCACACTATCAAAATGGCCGGGCAAACAACAAACCCATTCTTTATTCCTGCACTTTCGAGCTTGTTGGGGGGTACCGGCCGGCTAGCAAATCTTTCTCCTTTTTCGTTTTGTTGCGCGGGGGCCGGGCCATGAGATCGTGGCCGTCCATAACAGTACTGACATGTCGCTTTCCTCTTTACGCCTTGCGGTCAGGTCAAAGAAAAGCCAATGGACAATACAGACTAGTGGGCATGCTTTCTAGAAGAAGAAAAATCGTCCATTCGGGGATTGGTGTCCCTGTCTTTTCTTTTTGTGCGCGATATACATCACCCGGCTAACAAAGAGTTAGCTTCTCAACCCTCCGATCAATCATTACTAGTATCTATCATCACTGACTGGCCAAAACAGTTTTTTTATAAAGCTGCCAGGTTGAAATTTCGATATATCTAAATGGCAATGTTTATTTTTGTTCGGTATTCCAACGAGTATAGACGGGTAATGAATTTATAACAAAAACATTTATTTTTGTTATCACTATATTTATTATTAATTTAAAGTTTTGTAGGAATGTGTCTGGCTATTTTGTTATTCATTTTATGCTCTGGTGGAACGGTGGTCAAGCCGGTTTGCGCGGTGAGTATTGTCCGTTACATGTTTTAAGACTTCCGGCATGAAATTTTCATAATAATTACATGTATTGTTTGTGCAGGATGGGTATGAGTTGAGAAAGCTGTTTTTATTATACTTGCTAAAACATCATGGGAATGAAGCTAAAGGAAACTTTTCTGGTATTGTGAAAGAATTTCTTAAGCGCGTCATCTAGATATTAATAGTTTTATAATAGATGTTTAGTTGGAACATCGCTCAGTTTGTTACATGGGCATGTCGTTAATTTTTCTTTATGACATCAATTTACATTGCAAAAATGGACTTCAGTTATTAAATAATTGTGTCTGTGTTATATTGTTTGTATGTGTGGAATTTAACATGTAACTCTTGCAACCTCTTTCAAGAGCCCGTGGCAACGCACGGACATTCTACTAGTCATTACTAGTATCTATCATCACTGACTGGCCAAAACAGTTATTTTAATAAACACTGAAGGACCAATGACCTATTTGTCCAGTTAGGGTTTCTCTTTCCCTCTCTATCTATAGTGGCTAGGGCACTCATCACATCCAAGCTTTGCTAGTGAGCCTCTGGATACACCTCCCCTCTGTCCGCCGCTCAGGCGGCCGGTGACGGGGAGGGGGACCCCGGTGCGCCATGGCTTCGGCTGGTAATTTAGGTTAAGGTTTCTTTTTCGCATGGGCGCCATTTCGGGGGATTATGGCGCTTCATCTTTGAGTTGGTCTTCGAAGCTCAAATCCTCCTCGATTTTGTCCATTGCTACAGAGTTAATGGAGCTCAGGCATAGATTCCCGACAACTCCTTGGGGTAGCGAGGTTAGGGTTTCTCGCCATGCATGCACAACGAAGAGATTTGGTGTAAGGCTCTACATATCGATTCAAGGGTTCAATGGCGATCACAATGGCTCGAGGTCGTCGGTTCTTAGGGGCACATGCACAAAGACTTCAGGATTGTCATTGACAAGGTCAAGCCGGCTCTGGTAGGGGAGTGGTGACAACGACGCGTCGATGACTCGTTCCGGCAACGATAATGGTTGTTTGGTGGTTGGAAGTGCATCTAATTCCCGGATGGTTTTACTAATTCATATGACTTATATACCAATGAACTAATATGCCTACTCAAAGAATGTTTAAGAAAATTTCAATTTAGGTACAACAATTGGGTTGTGAAAGTGGACCCCTCAAAATGATAAGGACGAATGTTGGCAAAGCCTCAAGACTCTACATTTCTATTTAAGTGATCCAAGATCACATTAAGTCTATAGGAAAGCCAATACTATTAAGAGGGGATGAGGTTTTGAAAATGAATTCACTGCTTAAGTGATTAGAGATATTGCTCCAAAAACATCAGTCACACTCTCACCTTCCACTATGTCCAAAACCATAAAGTCCATCTCAGTCACACTGAAGCATACACATCCGGACTCACTATGATACACTTGACATAACCGTTGTCTAAACCCTAGCATCTCGGGCCTACCGAGTTGACCCTTCAGTCCCACCAAAGAGCACTGGCAAACATTCTGTAACCTTCCTGAGTTTCTTGACTTGACTGATATCCATGGACATCTCATTTACCCATATGCAAAATGGGTCGAACAGTGGGTCTAAACCTCTGACAACAGGACCTACATGTGCAAGACAAAATTAATAAAAACTTAAATATTAGAATGATATGTGCAATTGCACAATAATGTCTTATTAGCCAAAGGACCATGCATGTGCAAACCTCGATGGTAAACCTCAGTGTCTTCCCATTGTTTCCCTGCGACACATATAAGATAGACATTGATCGGGTTAAGTAAGAGTCAGTAAACTATAAGTAAAATATGTTAATAAAAAATAAACACATTAGAGATCCGACAGATTAATTCGAGGTGCATGGAAAAGCCAGTTAACCAAACCAAGTGTTTTAAATAACCTGGAAATATAGCAACTGTATATATTTCTCATATATTTAGTACAACCAAATTTGATTTATTGCATACCTGCACAACAATATACAAAATTGTACGCACAACAAATGAACATCACATTGCAGAATTGAACCTAACATTTAACTGAATACCACAACAAATGAACCAAACAGTTAACTAAGCACCACATTGCAATGTAGAACATATATTAGAAGATTAGATAGTTAACGAAACCAAACATGCTTAAGAACTACTTGGAAATAGAGAAATTATAATGTTTATCATGTATAAAGTACATCCAAATTAGATTTTTTTTTTCTCGCATGCATAATAATACAAAATTGTACCCACAAGAATTGAGCATCGCATTTCAGAATTGAACCAAACAGTTAACTGAACATCATAACAAATGAATCAAACAGTTAACTGAGCACCACATTGCATATATATATATATATATAGGACAACACTATTCTGATCCTGGGATCAGAATAGCTATTTGGATCACGCGAGCGCGCTATATAGGGCCGGACGGCGATGTTTCCGAACTCGCGAACCCGGGTGGTGACAGGAAAAAATAAAAAAGCCCACCCCACCTCCCGCTCCCCTCCCTCCGATCCACCACCGATCCCCCACCTTTCCCACCTCCCGCCCCGAACGGGGATGCGCCCGCCACCCCATCCCCAACCGGCGGCGCCGCCGCTACCCCGCCGTGCCCCAACCAGAGACACCGTCGCCCCAAGATCCCATCGCTGCCGCCACCAAGACACCAACGCTGCAGGCTGCATCTCGTTGTTCCACGCCGCCGGGATCTCGCCTCCCGCCTTCCCGTGCATGCCGGTGGAAGAGCTCAAGCACCGCTGGTTGCCCCGGGCACCACTCTAGCTTCTTTCGTTGCGACCTTCCCAGGGGCACCACCACGACCTTCTCAGTGGCGTCGCCGCGACCTTCCTAGGGGCACCGCCTCGTCCTTCCCAGGGAGGCCACGGTGACTTGCCGACCTCCACCCGGCGCACATGCTGTCCAGCGACCTTCCGATCCGTGCTCTGCTGCGGCAGCCGCCGGCGGCCTTCCATGCGCCCTGGAACCCCCCCTCCCGCCTGGATCCGGCCCCAGCACCTCCCCTCGCCTGGATCTGGCTATGGCTCCGCCCCGCGCCTGGGTCCGGCCGCCGCGCTGTACCCGCCCTCTCGACCCGTTCACTGTCAGCACCCCCACCCCCAGCTCAGGAGCGCCGGCATCCACTGCTAGCCCCAAGCGCGCCACAGTTCCCCGCCCTACCACCTCCTCTGCTCCGGCCACGAGCTCCTCCTTCCTTCTCTGCTCCGGCCACGAGACTCTACTGTTATGCCACAAGCCACCACCAACGGCAAGCGCCACCAGCATCCTGTCGGCCCTCGTCTCCTTCTCCGTCCACCACGGGTCACTGCCCACATCCGCATATACAACATTTCCTTCAGGATTCAGTTCAACAAAAGAATCTGCAGCAATTCTTCAGTGTCTTATTACTCCATCAGCAATTCATCTTGTGTTTGTTTTTTGTGCTTGGTTTTTGCAAAAAGGGAACCATTTTTCCGGCCAATTTTGAAAAAATTACAGTGTAAAGATGTTCTCTCAAACGTGTCTATTATTATGTGGGTAAAAGAACTTTCCTATACTTCAACAACTTAGTAGTAATATACAGCAGTCCAAATGTTTGTTTTTTCAACGGGCCAATATGTTCATTCACCAATTTTGTGCAATGAAAAAATAGTAGCTAAATTTTTTATGGCTAATGTGTAGTTGAACCAATTTTGTAGGGCTGCATTGAAGATGGGAAGTTCACGAGAAAAAAAGGTGAAGTAAATGAAATTGAAAAAATGAAGTTAATGAAATTCCCTTGATTTTGTTAAACTGATTCCATTCTTCTGATTTCTTGCAGCAGTTCAATGTATATTACACAAGAAGAAGAAAATAACACTAGTTGCAGATGTTGTGCTTTGTGAATGTCGTAGGCTTATAGCCGAGACAACGGCCTCCACATTTCCTACCAGCCTCGCCCAATCCCGGTGCCGGCGTCCACCCCACCACACCGCCTGAGTCCACCACTCCGCGTCCGGCTGCACACCCAGTGCACCACCACTAGAGACCTTCCTGACTCCCTCGGCCTCCTACACACTATTGCTGCTCCCTATACTTTTTTGATGAAGTTAGGTGATGTTGCTGGCTTTGGATGTAGCAATGCAGCTATGGATATTGTGATGATGCTACTATGTTCAACAGGGCATCTGCTTTGATCTGAAAAATGAATTTGTATGAGTTCCTATAAAATAGAATGTGTGGCAGGTCGGATACAAAAAAATTTGAAGTTGAAAGGTAATAGACTTGATAAAAATAAGGAAAACTCTATAACAAATAAGTGTTTGAAAAGGAGTTATGTGGCATGTGCCGAATTAGATCAAAGAATAAGGAGATAACACCAAAAGTGTGTGTGTGTGTGTGTTGTGATGCAGATAGAGTACTAGTTGGTGGGCATGTACGTTTTAGTTTTCAGAGTTGGTTTCTTCCAATTTTATCTCCAAAGTTTTCAGAGCTGGTTTCTTCCAATTTTATCTCCAAAATGCATCAATGCCGTGGAGTATTTATTCTTCTTGTGTTTTTGCATCAGTCAACAATGCCATGGAGAAAAAAAGAAATCGAACTTCAACTTCAAATAATAGCCAAGTACAATATTTATAAAATTCGGATTGTTCCCGTTTTAAGAAAATAAAACTATGAAGTTCAAATTTTAAAACTAGCGAAGTTCGATGTTTATAAAAACACTAGGGAGAATTAGACAAATAAAACGAGTATGAACACATGGAGAAAAAGTTTCATCAGTACATGGACAAAATGTACAAAAATTCACAGTATCACTAAAAAAGATGTTATTTTGTTGATTTTTTTTGACAAAAAACCCCGAGGGAATTTACGTTCCAATTTTTTGTAATAAAACTATTAAGTTCGAATTGAAAAAAGGATCAGTTCGATGATTACAAAAAATAATCATTTTAAAAATTATTAAAAAATTGGATTACCCCATTTCTACAAAAAGCCTAGAGGTTCAAATTTAAAAGAGGAAGAAGTTCAATGTTTATTACAAACCTAAAGAATGTAAAAAAAAAGCATCCCAAACAATTTTATATAAAAAAGGGATTTTTTCCTTTAAAAAAGACCCTAGAAGTTCAAATTTGAATATACGGAACGAGTCGATGTTTATTAAATAGATGGAGAAGTTCGATGATTTTCCTCGTTATTAAAGAATGGAAACAAGAAGTTCAAAAATAAAATAACAAGAAGCTCAAATTTTAAAAATAGAGCGCTTCAAAATTTCATAAAAAAGAATAAGAAATAAAACCAGGAAGTCCATATTAAATCAATGGAGAATTCGGTGATTTTCCTCGTTATTAAAGAAAGGAAACAAGAAGTTCAAAAATAAAATAACAAGAAGTTCAAATTTTAAAAATAGAGTGCTTCAAAATTTCATAAAAAAGATCAAGAAATAAAAACAGAAAGTGCATGTTAAATAGATGGAGAAGTTCGATGACTATAGAAAACTCAGATTTTTCTCGTTATTAAAGAATGGAAATAAGAAGTTCAAAAATTAAAAAATAAGAAGTTCAACTTTTAAAAATAGAGCGCTTCAAAATTTCATAAAAAAGATTAAGAAAAACCCAGGAAGTCCATATTCAAAAGATGGAGAAGTTCGATGATTATAGAAAACTCGGATTTCCCTCGTTATTAAAGAATGAAAACAAGAAGTTCAAAACTAAAATAACAAGAAGTTCAAAAATAAAATAACAAAAAGTTCAACTTTAAAAAATAGACCGCTTTAGAATTCATAAAAAAGGATTAAGAAATTCAGATTAATATTCATAAAAAACTAAGATATTTTCACGTAACTGAGAAAGGTTCAGATTGATAACTCCCAGAAGTTCACGTACTACACGGTGTGCATTTTGTATTAAAAAAGAATGAAAATCAAAGCATAAAGTTTTGTTGCTAGAAGTTCAAGTGCTCGATTGGAGAAAGTTCAAAAATTCTTGTGTGGGAGAGGTTGAACAAAAATACGTGACAGAAGTTCAAGATGAAAACAACGAGAAGTTCAAATACTGCAAGGAATGCATTTCAAATGAGAATAAAAGTATAGAAAATTAAAAGCTTAAAAGGTTTGTTGAAAGAAGTTCAACTGCTCTGTCCGGGGAAGTTCAAAAATTCTTGCGAGAGAGGTTCACCTTGTATTTCCATGTTCGAAAACACACACAAAAAAAATTCTATGTTTTAAAATAATTCTCAATCCACAAATAAGTTCAATTACTATTTGGGAGCAAATTTGACTTCAAAAAGAAATAAAAAAAATCAAATTATAAAAATGGAAAAAGTTCATGTAATACATGGTGTGTGTTTGATATGAGAAAAATGAATTAAAAGGCAAGGTCCAATTTTTTTGTTATAAGTTCAAGTCCTCGATCGGAGAAAGTTAAAAAAATTATTATGAGAGATGTTGTACAAAAGGAATATTATTTGTGTAACACTAACGAATGGATGAGAAAATTACAAACAAAAATACGTCACAGAAGTTCAACATGAAAACAGCTGGAAGTTCAACTACTATGCTGAATGAATTTTATATTAAAAACATTTAAAATCGTCGCGAGTATGAAAAGATGATCAACATGAGAAACTTGCGTGCTTACAGCAGCTTTCCATCCGTATATCACCTGCTCAATTCCAGTGAATGGATGGAGAGTTACCAGCAGTGGATGGAGACCTACGAGCAAAAAAATCACGTGAAAAACAGAGTGAAGTTTAGGTACACGCGCCGAGAAGTCCCGGTTCTTCACGCGGTGCATTTTCGAAGAATCTGTTTCGCGATAAATGCAGAACGCATGATCCCGCCGTTTTCAAAATTACTTAAAAACGGCTAGGGATCAGAGAAAACCATCAACATGAAAAAGTTTCACATTTTCCGTAGCTTTTCAGCGGTATATTATTTGCCCCATTCCGATAAAGTTTGTAGAAATTACGGCAAGAATACGTTTTTAAACATTTTCAAAACTGACATAAAACCGTAGTGAATTAGGAGAAACAATATATACAAAAAAGTTTCGCATTTCTTCAAGCTTTCCAACGCCATATCATTTGCTGCATTTGGACGTACGGTTAAAAAATTAGCTTAAAAATATGAACTCGGTGGAACTTGTACCATTTTCTAAATTACTTTTAAACCATTCAAAATTATAAAAAACTTTTAACATAAAAAACTAGCGCATTTTCATAAGATTTCCAACACCATATTATTTGCCTCAATTGGATTAGCCTTTTAGAAATGGCGTCAAAAATACGAACTTGGGTGTTCGGTTTACGAAATTTTACGATTTTCCGAATTACTCTTTAACCGTAGGGAATTAGAGAAAACTTTGAACATGTCGAAGGAGCGGTTTTGCAGCAGCTTTCCAACGCCATATTATTTGCCTCATTCCGATAAACGGTTTAAAAATGCGATCAAAAATACGATTCACGTTTTTTGTATGAAGAAAAAACGGTTTTCAAAACTGCTCTTAAACCGCTCACATTTTGCCAAAATTTAACTTGGGTCATGATACTGATGTCCATAGCTATCCAACTTATATCGCAAGCCCCATTTGGACACCTTTTAGCTGAAGTTCAATCTAGTACTCGGGGAAGGTCAGGCGCGTTACTCGGGAAGTTCATGTTGTGATCAGAATATTATTCTGATCCCGTGATCATAATAGTGTTTATGTATATATATATAGGTAAAATTGTATCTACCGAAGCTTACCACAGAACTAGTTAAGGGTCTCTAAACTTTTAACGGTTTAAAAGTTATCAAAAAATATGAAATAAATATGGGAGCATCTCTCTAATGTAATAAGATGATCCAACGGAGGGATTGCCAAAATATGCATCTATGTGTCCTCGGCAAAAACAATAAGGATTTCAGCTCACTTCAACATAAATATATATTGAACTATTTGTTTTTTTGTCCAGAACACATACAGTAGTATTTTTTAATCCCTCGGTTGAATCATGTTATATTATATGTGTGTTGGTTTAGTGTTTTTTTCAGAATTTTTGCGAACTAGAAGATCAGATTGCATATTAACATTACACAGGACAATTCACTAGAAGGCACCGGCGGTGGCCTCGAGAAAACACCATGAACTGTCATTTAAAGCAGCCAACTCGTGGCGGCGTCCGCGCACAAGGCCTCGACGGTGAGGTGCTCCTCCAAGATCTGGCGGTCGGCACGCATGGTGGCAATCGCGGCCTCATCTGCGTGTGTGGTCGCGATTTTGTTCTCCGCTGCCAGATGCTCCTTGAGCTCCTGGTTATACTGTGTGCACCATGACTTTAGGCAGCACTTATTTGGAGGATGGGGCGGTGATTTGGGTGGAAGGTGTCGTGTCCGTAGTCAGGGCATGTGGGATGGAGGAGGGGGAGGAGGATAGGGGTAGGGTCTGGATTGCCTTACTAGATCGACGAGGTTGCGCAGCAGGAAGGAGCGTCGCCGGTGAGGCGACGCTGCAAGCAAGAAGTGAAGATTTGAACTTGGGAAGGAAGGACGAAGCAGTGAAAATGTGGCTTTGGGGGTAGATATTTCCGCGGTTGCCAATTTTTTTTGCTCGGTGCAGCGAAAAACTGACGCGCAAGTGTGCTTGACGTGCGGGCGGTGGACTGTATTCGAAGCTTCCGGCGTAAGCCATACATGAGGGTGCTCCAATATATTTTATACTGCATGGTACTGATTCTTGCTAATAAACTGTTTCTGGTGTACTTGATTGTTTTCATTTTGATTTAAAAGACAAAATGGGTTATGGCGGGAAAGGACAGTGTTTGAATTGTTAGAACATTTATCTGCAGTGAACATGCAACCATAGGAGTGTCGTGTTAAAATTTGGAATTATTCAGGGTTCGTTTGGTCTTTTTTATATACTCCCTCCGTTTCAAAATATAGTGCTTCCTCGGTTCCCGTGCTTCAATTTTGACCATATATTTAACCAATGAGACCGACTGCAGCGGGAGCAAAAATTATATAATTGAAAACTTCTTTTGAATACGAATTGACTAGTATAAGTTTTGGTTAAATTTATGGTCGAAGTTGAACCTCGGAAAGTGCGGGTGCACTATATTTTGGAATGGAGGGAGTACTAATTGAGTTTATAGGCATTTAATGTGCATAATTCAAATTTGAACTACATGCACATGCTCCGGTGCACCAAAATGGCTTAAAAATCATATATGTGTCCTTGAGTGAATGTTTAGGTCTCATGCAAGAAATGGAAATGAATTTCAAACATTTGGGCATCATGGCTCGGTCCAAAAGATTGACAAACTTGGTTTTTAAATTCCTATAAATCAAAAACTCGTCTGGAATTCATGAAACTTAGCATGGCGTCATGACATGGCACCAACATGCCATAGTAAAAAAATTGTCCGATTTGGAACAAGTTTTGGTATAATCTTCTTACAAACCGGAGCTTCTCTCAAAAGCCTCATGGTTCCGATAAGGAACGTGTCATCTTTGTGGGCGAAACGACATACGCTGCCTCTTCCTGCCTAGATTTTTCACGGAGTCAACATATACCAATAAGAGTGCCATGCTAAAATTTGGAATTATTCAGGGTTCGTTTGACCTTTTTTTACATTAATTGAGTTTTCTAGGCATCTAATGTGCATAATTCAAAATTGAACTAAATGCACATGCTCCAGCGCACCAAAATGGGTTGAAAATGATATATATGTTCTTGGGTGAATATTTAGGTCCCATACAAGAAATGAGAATGAATTTCAAACATTTGGGCATCGTGGCTTGACCGAAAACATTGAGGAACTTGGTTTTAAAATTCCTGTAAATTCAAAACTTGCCTGAAAATCATGAAACTTGGCATGGTGTCATGATATGTCACCAACATGTTATGGTAAAAAAATGTCCAACTTGTGACAAGTTTTGGTATAATCTTCTTATGAATGGGAGTTTCTCTCAAGAAGCCTCATGGTACCGAGAGGAAACGTGTCACATTGGGCGAAGCGACAGACGCTGCCTCTTCCCGCCTTAATTTTTTTTATAGAGACAACATAGACAAATAGGAGTGTCGTGCTAAAATTTGGAATTATTCAGGATTCATTTGGACTTTTTTATACATTAATTGAGTTTTCTATGGATTTAATGTGCATAATTCAAATTTGAACTACATGCACATGCTTGATACGTCTCCAACGTATCTATAATTTTTTATTGTTCCATGCTATTATATTATCTGTTTTGGATGTTTAATGGGCTTTAATATGCTCTTTTATATTATTTTTGGGACTAACCTATTAACCGGAGGTCCAGTGCCAGTTTCTGTTTTTTGCCTATTTTAAAGTTTTGTAGAAAAGGAATACCAAACGGAGTCCATACAGAATGAAACCTTCGCGATGATCTTTCTTGGACCGACTACAATCTAGAAGACTTGGAGTCGATGTCTGGAACTCCACGAGGAAGCCACGAGGCAGGAGGGCGCGCCCCCACCCTCGTGGGCCCCTCGTAGCTCCACCGACGTACTTCTTTCGCCTATATATACTCTACCCAAGAAACATCAGGGAGAGCCACGAAACCACTTTTCCACCGCCGCAACCTTCTGTACCCGTGAGATCCCATCTTGGGGCCTTTTTCGGCAATCTGGCGGAGGGGGAATCGATCACGGAGGGCTTCTACATTAACACAATTGCCTCTCCGATGAAGCGTGAGTAGTTTACCGCAGACCTTCGGGTCCATAGTTATTAGCTAGATGGCTTCTCTCTCTCTTTGATTCTCAATACAAAGTTCTCCTCGATATTCTTGGAGATCTATTCGATGTAATACCCTTTTGCAGTGTGTTTGTCGAGATCTAGTGAATTGTGGATTTTTGAACAAGATTATCTATGAATATTATGTGGTTCTTCTCTGAATTCTTATATGCATGATTTGATATCTTTTCAAGTCTCTTCGAATTATCGGTTTAGTTTGGCCTACTAGATTGATCTTTCTTGCAATGGGAGAAGTTCTTAGCTTTGGGTTCAATCTTGCGGTGTCCTTTCCCAGTGACAGTAGGGGCAGCAAGGCACGTATTGTATTGTTGCCATCAAGGATAAAAAGATGGGGTTTATATCACATTGCTTGAGTTTATCCCTCTACATCATGTCATCTTGCTTAATGCGTTACTCCGTTCTTTTGAACTTAATACTCTAGATGCATGCTGGATAGCGGTCCATGTGTGGAGTAATAGTAGTAGATGCAGAATCATGTCGATCTACTTGACACGGACGTGATGCCTATATTCATGATCATTACCTTAGATATCTTCATAACTACGCGCTTTTCTATCAATTGCTCAGCAGTAATTTGTTCACCCACCGTAAACATGCTATCTTGAGAGAAGCCACTAGTGAAACATATGGCCCACGGGTCTCTTTCCTATTATATTACATCTCTTTTATTTACATCGCATCTCGTTCACTATTTTACAATCTTTACTTTCCAATCTATACAACAAAAATACCTAAAATATTTACTTTACTATCTCTATTAGATATCACATCTGCGGGTGACCGTGAAGGGATTGACAACCACTTTATCGCGTTGGTTGCAAGGTTCTTGATTGTTTGTGCAGGTACTAGGTGACTTGTTCGTTGTCTCCTACTGGATTCATACCTTGGTTCTCAAAACTGAGGGAAATACTTACGGTACTTTGCTACATCACCCTTTCCTCTTCAAGGGAAAACCAATGCATGCTCACGAGGTAGCAAGAAGGATTTTTGGCACCGTTACCGGGGAGATCTACGCCAAGTCAAGACATATCAAGTACCCATCATAAACTCTTCTCCCTCGCATTACATTATTTGCCATTTGCCTCTCGTTTTCCTCTCCCCCACTTCTAAAATGATTTTCGAAAACCTTCGCCTTTTCTTCACCTCTCTTTCATTCGTCTTTTTCGTTTGCCCTTATGTCTAACTTGGATTGTTTGCTCGATTGCTTGGTATAATTGTGTGTTTATTTCAAATCAGGACCAAAACTTATGGATCCTCATCCACTTGCTAATCTTTTTAAGAGATCCAATTATGTCGAACCAATTGCTAGTGAGTTGAGTGCACTAGATTATCTTTATGAAGTTTTCCTTGAAATCCGTGAATCTGAAAATTGTGATGAAGTGCTTTATGAAGTGATTCACGGTAGATCTTTGAATAAAAAGAATGATTGCAATGATGTTATTATAAATTCTATTAATATAAATTGTGCTAATAATATGCAAAACCCTAATCTTAGGGATGCTAATTTTGTTATGTCTACTACTTGTTGCAATGATCATGATTGGGGTGATTCTTCTTATAATCTTAAAAGTTTATTTAAGCCCCATGATGAATATGAGATTGATAATAATGTTTGCAATAATATTGAAAGTGGGTTTGGAAGAGTGTCAACTTTAGATCCCACATATTTGGATAACGTTCAATGTGATGAAGTTTTTGATAAAAGTGGGTACGGAGAGGTCATGACTTTATTTTATGATTATCCCACTATTTTGGTAGAGTGTCAACTTTGCATGCATGTGTATCATGAAGAGAAAATTTTATGTGATACCTATATTGTTGAATTTGATTATGATCCTACATGTAATTATTATGATAGAGGAAAATACGGTTGTAGAAATTTTCGTGTCACTAAATTACCTCTCGTTATGTTGAGATTGCTATTGTTTATTTCTCCTTCCTTGCATATGCTAGTTTTTGCTTGTCTTGATAATTTGTTTGCTTATATGATTCCTATGCATAGGAAGTATGTTAGACTTAGATGTGATTTTCATATGCTTCATGATTCTCCCTTCGTGTTTCAATTGCTATCTTTCATGTGAGCATCATTAAAATTATAGATGCCTGGCTTAATGGCTTTAAAGAATAGCGCTTATTGGGAGGCAACCCAATTTTATTTTTGTTCTTGATTTTTGGGTCATGTTTTGATTTGAATAAATCATCTAGCCTCTGGTTATATGTGTTTTTTTGTTTTAGTTAGTCTTTGTGCCAAGTAAGACCTTTGGGATAGCTTACGGTGATAGTTGATTTGATCCTGCTGAAAAACAGAAACTTTTACGCCCAGGAGATTAGTTTTAATTTTTAATAGAAGCACGATAAAATACTAATTCCTTTTTCAGAGGGTTAATAAACAAATTATCTAGGACTTCCTAATTTTTCAGAATTTTTTGAGTTATAGAAGTATTCGAAAGCTACAGCTTGCTACACACTATTCTGTTTTTGACAGATTCTGTTTTTCATGTGTTGTCTGCTTATTTTGATGAATCTATGAGTAGTATCGGGGGTATGAACCATAGAGAAGTTGGAATGCAGTAGGTTTAACATCAATATAAATAAAGAATGAGTTCATTACAGTACCTTAAAGTGATGGTTTATTTTATTATACTAACGGAGCTCATGAGATTTTCTGTTGAAGTTTTGTGTTGTGAAGTTTTCAAGTTTTTGGGCAAAGATTTGATGGATTTTGGAATAAGGAGTGGCAAGAGCCTAAGCTTGGGGATGCCCAAGGCACCCCAAGGTAAAATTCAAAGACAAACAAAAGCCTAAGCTTGGGGATGCCCAAGGCACCCCAAGGTAAAATTCAAGGACAACCAAAAGCCTAAGCTTGGGGATGCCCCGGAAGGCATCCCCTCTTTCGTCTTCGTCTATCGGTAACTTTACTTGAGGCTATATTTTTATTCACCACATGATATGTGTTTTGCTTGGAGCGTCTTGTATTATTTGAGTCTTTGCTTTTTAGTTTACCACAATCATTCTTGCTGTACACACCTTTTGGGAGAGACACGCATGAATTGGAATTTATTAGAATACTATGTGCTTCACTTGTATCTTTTGTGCTAGATAATTTTGCTCTAGTACTTCACTTATATATTTTTAGAGCATGGTGGTGGTTTTATTTTATAGAAATTATTGATCTCTCATGCTTCACTTATATTATTTCGAGAGTCTTTTAGAACAGCATGGTAATTTGCTTTGGCTATAAAACTAGTCCTAATATGATGGGCATCCAAGATGGGTATAATAAAAACTTTCATATAAAGTGCGTTGAATACTATGAGAAGTTTGATTCTTTATGATTGTTTTAAGATATGAAGATGGTGATATTAGACTCATGCTAGTAGAGTAGTTGTGCATTTGAGAGATACTTGTGTTAAAGTTTGTGATTCCCGTAGCATGCACGTATGGTGAACCGTTATGTGATGAAGTTGGAGCATGATCTATTTATTGATTGTCTTCCTTATGAGTGGCGGTCGGGGACGAGCGATGGTCTATTCCTACCAATCTATCCCCCTAGGAGCATGCGCGTAGTACTTCATTTCGATAACTAATAGATTTATGCAATAAGTATGTGAGTTCTTTATGACTAATGTTGAGTCCATGGATTATATGCACTCTCACCCTTCCACCATTGCTAGCCTCTCTAGTACCGCGCAACTTTCGCCGGTACCATAAACCCATCATTTACCTTCCTCAAAACAGCCACCATACCTACCTATTATGGCATTTCCATAGCCATTCCGAGATATATTGCCATGCAACTTTCCACCGTTCCGTTTATTATGACATGCTCCATCATTGTCATATTGCCTTGCATGATCATGTATTTGACATCGTATTTGTGGCAAAACCAACATTCATAATTCTTTTATACATGTTACTCTTGATTCATTGCACATCCCGGTACACTGCCGGAGGCATTCACATAGAGTTATATTTTGTTCTAAGTATCGAGTTGTAATTCTTGAGTTGTAAGTAAATAAAAGTGTGATGATCATCATTATTAGAGCATTGTCCCAGTGAGGAAAGGATGATGGATACTATAATTCCCCCACAAGTCGGGATGAGACTTCAGACGAAAAAGATAAAAAAAAGGAGGCCAAAAAAAGAGAGGGCCCAAAAAAATGAGAGAAAAAGAGAAAAGGGACAATGCTACTATCCTTTTTCCACACTTGTGCTTCAAAGTAGCACCATGATCTTCATGTTAGAGAGTCTCTTATTTTGTCACTTTCATATAGTAGTGGGAATTTTTCATTATAGAACTTGTCTTGTATATTCCAATGATGGGCTTCCTCAAAATGACCTAGGTCTTCGTGAGCAAGCAAGTTGGATGCACACCCACTTAGTTTATTTTGTTGAGATTTCATACATTTATAGCTCTAGTGCATCCGTTGCATGGCAATCCCTACTCACTCACATTGATATCTATTGATGGGCATCTCCATAGCCCGTTGATATGCCTAGTTGATGTGAGACTATCTTCTCCATTTTGTCTTCTCCACAACCACCCCTCTATTCCACCTATAGTGCTATATCCATGGCTCACTCTCATGTATTGCATGAAGATTGAAAAAGTTTGAGAACATCAAAAGTACGAAACAATTTCTTGGCTTGCCATCGGGGTTGTGCATGATTAAATATTTTGTGTGATGAAGATAGAGCATAGCCAGACTATATGATTTTGTAGGGATAGCTTTCTTTGGCCATGTTATTTTAAAAAGACATGATTGCTTTGTTAGTATGCTTGAAGTATTATTGTTTTTATGTCAATATTAAACTTTCGTCTTGAATCTTTCGGATCTTAACATTCATGCCACAATAAAGAAAATTCCATTGATAATTATGTTAGGTAGCATTCCACATCAAAAATTCTATTTTTATCATTTACCTACTCGAGGACGAGCAGGAATTAAGCTTGGGGTTGCTTGATACGTCTCCAACGTATCTATAATTTTTTATTGTTCCATGCTATTATATTATCTATTTTGGATTTTTAATGGGCTTTAATATGCTCTTTTATATTATTTTTGGGATTAACCTATTAACCAGAGGCCCAGTGCTAGTTTCTATTTTTTTGCCTATTTTAAAGTTTTGCAGAAAAGGAATACCAAACGGAGTCCAAGCGGAATGAAACCTTCGCGATAATCTTTCTTGGACTGAAAGCAATCCAGAAGACTTGGAGTCGAAGTCTGGAACTCCACGAGGAAGCCACGAGGCAGGAGGGCACGCCCAGGGGGTAGGCGCGCCCCCACCCTCGTGGGCCCCTCGTAGCTCCACCGACGTACTTCTTTCGCCTATATATACTGTTATACCCTAGAAACATTAGGGAGAGCCACAAAACCACTTTTCCACCACCGCAACCTTCTGCACCCGTGAGATCCCATCTTGGGGCCTTTTCCGGCGATCTGCCGGAGGGGGAATCGATCACGGAGGGCTTCTACATCAACACCATTGCCTCTCCGATGAAGCGTGAGTAGTTTACCATAGACCTTCGGGTCCATAGTTATTAGCCAGATGGATTCTTCTCTCTCTTTGATTCTTAATACAAAGTTCACCTCGATGTTCTTGGAGATCTATTCGATGTAATACTCTTTTGCGGTGTGTTTGTCGAGATCTGATGAATTGTGGATTTATGAACACAATTATCTATGAATATTATGTGGTTCTTCTCTGAATTCTTATATGCATGGTTTGATATCTTTGCAAGTCTCTTCGAATTATCGGTTTAGTTTGGCCTACTAGATTGATATTTCTTGCAATGGGAGAAGTGCGTAGCTTTGGGTTCAATCATGTGGTGTCCTTTCCCAGTGACAGTAAGGGCAGCAAGGCACGTATTGTATTGTTTCCATCGAGGATAAAAAGATGTGGTTTATATCACATTGCTTGAGTTTATCCCTCTACATCATGTCATCTTGCTTAATGCGTTACTCAGTTCTTTTGAACTTAATACTCTAGATGCATGCTGGATAGCAGTCGATGTGTGGAGTAATAGTAGTAGATGCAGAATCGTTTCGATCTACTTGACATGGATGTCATGCCTATATTCATGTTCATCGCCTTAGATATCGTCATAACTATGCACTTTTCTATCAATTGCTCGGTAGTAATTTGTTCACCCACCGTAATACATGCTATCTTGAGAGAAGCCACTAGTGAAACCTATGCCCCCCCGGGTCTCTTTCCTATTATATTACATCTCTTTTATTTACATCGCATCTTGTTTACTATTTTGCAATCTTTACTTTCCAATCTATACAACAAAAATCCTAAAAATATTTATTTTACTATCTCTATTAGATCTCACTTTTGCCAATGA
This sequence comes from Triticum urartu, assembly GCF_003073215.2. Classification (NCBI taxonomy): domain Eukaryota; kingdom Viridiplantae; phylum Streptophyta; class Magnoliopsida; order Poales; family Poaceae; genus Triticum; species Triticum urartu. The sequence continues at coordinate 462,321,778 of NC_053027.1, forward strand.
CCGTGAAGGGATTGACAACCCCTTTATCGCGTTGGTTGCAAGGCTCTTGATTGTTTGTGCAGGTACTAGGTGACCTGTGTGTTGTCTCCTACTGGATTGATACCTTGGTTGTCAAAACTGAGGGAAATACTTACGCTACTTTGCTGCATCACCCTTTCCTCTTCAAGGGAAAAACAACGCATGCTCAAAAGGTAGCAATGCTCCAGTGAACCAAAATGCGTTGAAAATCATATATGTGTCCTTGGGTGAATGTTTAAGTCCCATGCAAGAAATGATAATGAATTTCAAATATCTAGTCGTTGTTGCTAGGCCGCAAACATTGAGAAACTTGGTTAAATTGTTGTAAATCCAAAACTCGTCTGGAATTCATGAAACTTCGCATGGTGTCATGACATGGCATCAACATGTTGTGGCAAATGTTTTATCCAAATTGGGAAGGCGCACACATTAACATCCAACAAAGTCATTTTGGAACAAAGAGCTGCCACATTACCATCGCAAACAGAAATATTATTGAAATCATGGGAGTTCTAAAGATTTACGTGCCATCATGCATTCCACTTTTTTATTAGCTAGGAGGCGTCGTGCGGGGTAGCTATTTGAGTAAATAGGAGGCGTGCGAGTAGACTGTTGCACGGGCTCACCAAGAGGCGAGCCCTTTGACCTCGACCCACCATCCACCTTGCTCCCAACTTCTCCATTAATGGCCCAAGCCCTTATTTTATAGGCGCTTAATGGTGTGGCTAGGTCTCAATCGACTGAGATTTAACCAAGTCTTAGTTAACTAACATAATACGTAAGAGAGAGAAAAGAAAATCTGAAAAATAGCCCGGATCTTTATGTAAGATCTCACGGATATAACATCGACTAAGACTTAACAGTCGACCGAGACTTAGCAAGACTGATATATATAATGACGATGGCAACAAATAATAACTGTCTTACATATTCAGGTAGATAATTTAAAATGCCACATGCAGCAACGCCCAAAAGACATAAGGGCAAAAGAAGGAAGACACAGACAACGATCTGGATCGCTGATCTCTACTTCGCGATGGGTTGCTGTAGGGCACGGATTTCCTCCAACTCCTTTATTTCCTCCACGACCTTCATCTCCTCTCACCTCTCCTCTTGCATCTTCATCATTGTGTCCATGGCGCAAGATATCTCATGGCGAGCGGCGGTGATCTCTTTCATATCCTCAATACTTTGCTTGACAGTAGCCATGGATTCCTCCACCAGTCTGTCGTGCTCAATGTAGAGCTTTGCCTTATCGTTCATAAGTTCCACTACCATGGCAGCCGACTTCTTCAACAAGGAAGTGCACTCCTCATGCAGCTTTGCCCTACTGGCGATCTTCTCCCTCAGCAGGTCACGTTGGGTGCGGAGCTTTGCCTTGTCATCCATTAGTACCCAGATGACGCGGGTCGCCTTATGAACCGAGGCATTGCTCTCCTCCTGTAGCTTCTCCCAGCCGGCGATCTCCTCCTTTGTCTTATTGAGCTCAGCGTGCATGTAGTCGCCAATGCACTTCTGAGATCCCTCACCTGCCTGTGAGAGATATTTTGATGCCACCACGGCGCGACATGACCTTTGTGCTGCTTCCGTAGCACAGTCGGACCTTTTGTGATGCTTCTGCGGTGCGGCGGGACCTCTCTGCTGCTTCGGCGGTGCGGCGGGACCTCTTTGCTGCCTTGGCGGTGCGGCGGGACCTCTCTGCGGCTTCTGCTTCCCTACGAGCCACTCCCTAGTTATTTCTCGACCCAGAACTCCTCCTACGGGCCATGGTAGACGCGAGGAATGACAAAGAAAGACTTCTTTGTTTGTTGACGAGGAGGAATGTGCAGTCATTTTCGAGTTGGTAGTATTTATAACCTAGTAATAAGCTGCTAAGTGGGAAAATGTTTAGGGTTTGATCAGTGTGAACAGGTTTGCAATTAAATATAGCATGGTAATTTGGAATGTGATGGGAAACAAGCTCAAAATTTATTGACAGTTCCGGTTTTGAAGCGTGAAACGATTCCCGGTGGCGTACATGGGCACACGTTTTCGCAATCGCCGATGTCAGCACATGACCTGTTCCATCAACCATGGGCGCTCGTTATTACTATCGTGCATGATTCTTAGATCACAAATTTCCCAACACACAATTGTATACGGTGTCAAGTGTTATCACACACATGATTACCTAAGGAACTGTATGTGTAACTTTGAAATCATCACACATGAGCCACCGCGAACAACTCTCTTATAGAAAGTTTTTGCCAATAAACACGCACGCATCTTGTTAAGCCGAATCGCTTGTGTTCTTCTCGATCATCACAAACAGTTCATCCGTGTGACTTGTATGCAGTCTATCGCACACACCTTGATCTGGCTAACTGTTTTTGTTGTTTTGGCTCATTGCAAATAGTTCATCTGAGTGACCTGTATGCCGTCTATCACGCACACACCTTGATTTGGCTGACCGTTTCTGTTGTTTTGGCTCATCGCAATAGTTCATCCGAGTGACATGTATGCCGTCTACCGCACACACCTTGATCTGGCTGTCTGTTTCTGTTATTTTGGCTCATTGCAAATAGTTCGTATGGATCAACTGTATGCCATGATTCACACACGCAACTCTAATCTGAATCATGCTTGATGGATCCGCCATCGCACACAGTTCGTTTTATTGGTGACAGTTTTATTACAATGTCGTTTGCGATTAATACATCACGTGCAGTTTGGTCGATTGGTCTCTTATACATGTGTCGTTTTAGAACCCTCCTGCAGTAGTGTGGATTGATATTTATCAACGTCCAAATGGGGCCCCTCCAAAAAATAACGATCCCATCACAAACATAGGGAGACTTGCCATGAAGAAATTTATAACGACCGACTTGCTTGCCTTGGAACACAACCTACCTTGTCATTGATTAACCCGATGGTCGACCTTCCCAACAATCGGACTAAGTGTCACAGCCCTAGCTCAGCCCCTGTTGCCTTTGCTTGTTTCTCATGTCATCATGTTTAAAATTCAAATGAAGTTGAAATGGGGATGACAGAAACCCCCAGCACCCCCTTAATCCAACTAGGGTTTACTAAAATCCTTTTCAATGAACCTGAAATGCCCTTATAAAATGCTCATCATCTTTGCCTTGGTCTAGAACCTCTGACAAAAATGGCGCGCAATTTTCTAGGACAGCATAAGGTCACTAGATTAAATCATGCTCTATTTGCATTTGGGCATTTAAATACTATAAAATATTTTAAATGTCCAAATAATCATAAACTAAAATGTTTACTGATGGAAATATTCCAAACAGTGGGCATGAGCAGTTTCATGATTTTTGAGTTAGTTTTAGTATTTTTAGAAAAGCCACAAAGTTACAGAAAGAAATAGAAAACAGAAAATAAAAGAGAGAGAGACTTACCTGGCCTCACCTGCGCAGCCCACCCGTCCAGCCTAGGTGGCCCAGCACTGTTCCTGGCCCAGCCCAAGGATAGGGGCGTCTTCTTCCTTGTGCCAGTGGGCACGAGGGCGTGTGCCCGCCGCGCGCGCCCACGTGCCTGGCCACCTCCTGCTTCCCGCAGCTGCCCGACGCCCAGGAAGTCACCACGCACCCCCTGGTCCCTCTCACTCACTCCCTCGTCCTCATCCCCTCCGCTATCCCTCTCTGTTGATCTCCACCGAGTGAGTTCGTCGCCGCCGTTCGCTGCCACCATGCCCAGAGCCACCCCGTCACCCTCTGGCGTGCCCACGAGCTCTGCCTCCATCGTCTACGCCTCCTCGATGACTCAAGCAATGCTAGACACCCCCGAACGCTCTCCCCGTCGTCGTCTTCAACCTCGAGAAGCCGAGATCGCCACGGCCGTGCCATCTGCTCCGAGCCTCCCCCGAGCCCACTGACCGGCTCCTCGTCCTCACAGTGAGCACCTGCGTATTTCCCCTCCCTCCTCCCCTTCGATTTCAAGCCATAGACGCCGCCCCACTGCCGACCGTAGCCACTGCCGCTTGAGCTCGTCGACGACGCAACTCCGGTGACCAAACGGTCACCCTAGTGTGCCCAACCTGCTCCCCGCAACACGTAGCACCCCGCTAGCTCTTCGCCTCGCTCGTTTACCCACTACAACGCCATCCCCGTGCGCTCCCGAGCTCTGACCGCCGCAAAGCTCGTCGCCGGTGCCTTTGCAGGCCACCCCAGCTCCATCCGCCTCCACCACTGGATGCGCCACTCCTCCAGCTCCCCATAGATGCTCCCCGCGCGCCAAACCGGACCCTTTAGCAGAATCCCGATGCCCTCCGCCGTGCAGGAAGGTCGCTAGCGGCTTAACTCCGGCCGTGCCGATGTGGCAGCATCATTAGCAGCTAATGGCGCCACTAATTGAACCCACACCCACCGGCAGCTAGGCCCCATGCCCTAACTAACCCGGGTTTTGTTTGCGTTTAGATTAAACTAACCCTCACAGGCTCCACAGGTCAGTTTGACCTGGCCACATCACACGTTGACCTACCCCACACGTTAGTATTGACTTACTGACGTGTCTGTTGACCCGGCCCCACCTGTCAGCGACCCTAACTAGCACTGTGTCATTGACCAGTGAGCCCCACTGGTCAGGTTTGACCTGGACGGCCCTGTTGACCCCCTGACGTCACCCTGACGCAATTCCGACGCAGTTAATCATTTTCTGGATTTATTCTTATTCAGGAAATTCTAGAAAATGTCCAAAACTTCTAAAATTCATAGAAATTCAACCATAGCTCAGAATGAAATAAGTTATATATGAAAAATGATCAGAAAAATCCAATCTATCCATCTGTACTGGTTTCATGCATTTTTAAGCAACTTAAACTTGCTGTTTAGTTCAAACATGATAAGGCACTATTTAAATTCACATTTTGAGTTTGGGATTGAACCTTTGGTTCAAAATGACCCAAACCCTTCTGGTTTTAGTTGCATTATCTCAAAACACAACATATTGACATGTCATGATCATGCATCATATTGTGCATTGCATTGATTGTGTTTTCCTTCTCTGTTACCGGTATTTGTCCCCTCTCGATAGACGTGCTTTTGACGATGAGATTGATGACACCGATGAAGAGCTATAATATCTTTAGAAGTGCCAGGCAAGAAAAACCCCCTTGTTCATTCCGATACAATCCCACTCTCTCGCTCTTTCTCTCTTTTACTACATTAGGACAACAACGATTCAACTGTTACTTGTTGCGGTAGTTGAACCCCTTTATCCTCTGCATGACCTGTCATTGCCACAGTAAATAGATGAAACCCACTAGCATGAGTAGGAGTTGTTTGAGCCCTGATGTGCCTACTCATTCATGCTTGTTTGTCATGCCTACTACTGCTTAGAGTTGAGTCAGGTCTGATTCATCGGGGATGAATTGGAGGAATGTGAACATGTCCTACTGTTGATAGCTAAGTGTGTGAATATGATTTGGTAAAGGTATCGATGAGAGGCCATGTAGGAGTACATGGTGGGTTGTTTCATTGAAGCCGTCCTTAGGAACTGAGTTCTTTGTTTGTGATCCATGAACAGCTACTACCATGCATTGGGCCCGAAACCAATGGACCCTCTCGACTTATTAACCGCCTTGATCTCTGTCCAGGAGTTGCAACTAGTTTCTGGTGTTTGTAGGATATGTGTTGGAGTCCGTGCATAGCGCTGACCCTAGGGGTGGGCTATGATGTGGTAGATACACCGTGGCATGGTGTGCCAGGCGCCCATTTGGTGTCTCGGGAACCCCGCACACATCGTTTGGGGCTGTGAGCGAAACCCCGGCCGGATCACCTCACGGATGGAACCCGAATAGGCGATAAAACCTGGACTAGAGACTTGTGTGGTTAGTCAGGTCGTGGTCGACTTCCTCGCCAGGCTTCCGCTTGAAGGTTGCCGAGATACACGACGTGTACATGGTGGTAAGTGGCGAGAGCGTGTGTGAATAAGTACACCCCTGCAGGGTTATAAATGATCTATTCGAATAGCTGCGTCCGCAGTAAAGGACCTCTCGGTTGCCTATACAGTTCATAGACAAGTGAAAGTGGATACTCTAAAATGCGCAAGATAAGTGTGAGTGTTATGGATGGCGTTCTCGTAGGGAGACGGGAGCGGATCCATAGTGGTGTATTGATTGGTGAATATGTGGACTCATGTGCGCCACCTCAAAAGAGTTACTTGCAGTCGTAGTTTAGGATAGCCACCAAGTCAAAGCTGGCTTGCTGCAGTTAAACTCCACCACCTCCTTGTTGATACTAATGCATATGTAGATAGCTCTGATGTAAGTCTTGTTGGGTACATTTGTACTCACGTTTGCTTAATTTATGTTTTTGCAGAGAGACTTCAGTCTCGCTAGTAGTTCCGTGTGGACTTTGATGTTTAGCTTGTTACCTCAGCTATGATCTTGTGCCCTCGGCAAGGTCTTGTGGATAGTCAGGCTTCTCAGCCTTTTCATTTGTAGTTGTCTGTACTCAAACAAGTTAAGCTTTCGCTTGTGCTTGTTGCTTGTATGCTCTATATGTTGGGTCATGAGACCCATGTTTGTAATACTTGGCTCCTAGGAACCTAATGAATAAATACTTTGAGTTGTAGAGTTTTGTTGTGATGCCATGTTGTATTTGCACATATCGAGCATATTGTGTGTATGATTTGAAATGCTTGGTGTGTGTGGGATCCGACAACCTAGTTGTCTATCCTTGGTAGCCTCTCTTATGGGGAAATGTAGTCTAGTGCATCCACTGAGCCATTGTAGTCTGCTATAGCCCGGTTTACCGGAGTCCTGTTAGCCCAGTTGCTACTGCTCCGGAACACTTAGACTGGCCGGCATGTGTCCTTCTTCGATCCTGTGTCTGTCCCTTTGGGGAAATGTCACACGGTGTCTTTCGGAGTCCTGTTAGCCCGCTACAGCTAGAATCCCGGAGCCCCGCTAGCCCAGTTGCTATAGCCCGAATTCACTCGCTGATGAACGACACGTTCGTTGCTGGGTCATGTATGCATGTCCCTATAAGTTAGTGCACTTTGGGTTCACGACTAATCATGTCGACCCAGGTTCTCTGTCATATGGATGCTAGCGACACTATCATATACGTGAGCCAAAATGCGCAAACGGTCCCGGGCCAGGTAAGGTGGCACCCATGGGAATACCGTGCGTGAGGCCGCAACGCGATATGATATGTTACATGCTAGATCGATGTGGCTTAGGATCGGGGTCCTGACACTAAGGCTCTCCACGAGAATCCTGGGATCACTCACTAACAAAGCAAGGTAGGGTAGGATATAGGGAAGGAGCCAAGGCTACAGCTAATGAGATTCACAATGGTCAACTCTTCGGTGTCAGAGTAACCCATTACCATCACCTTGCTTTTGCCGAATTTAATAGTTAATCTCTACACCTCCTAGAAACATGGGAGGAGGAACTTCAAATTAATAATGTCTAAGGAAATTCCCTCCACCATCAGGATGGTGTAGTCTGCATACTGAAGATGAGAGACACCACCTCCCTCAATAAGATGGGGAACAACCCCGTGTAAGTGACCCTCCGCTTTAGCCACCTCTAGAATGGCGGCAAGGGTGTCCATCGCGAGGTTAAACAACAAAGGGGAGAACGGGCCGCCCTGTCGAACCCCTCTCCACGGTTTGAAGCATGGACCCGTCTCGCCATTGATGTTGATGGGCGTGCTCCCACTAGAAACCAACTCCATGATCCAAGTGATCTAGCGGTGATCAAAGCCCTTACGTTGCAGGATGTCTGGAAGGAAGTCCCAACACAGTGTATCGTAGGTATTATGGAAACCACTCTTGAAGAAAACCATCTTTAGATGTTTAATGTTTACTTCATGACTGATTTCCTGGAGGTTGAGAATTCCGTCATGAATCAAACGACCTTTAATGAAGGCAGTCTAGTTCAGATGGGTGACCCTAGCAACCATCGGTGCGGCCTTAATGGCGTGCTCCTTAGCGAGAATGAAGAAAACAACATTTATGACCATGATTGGCCTAAATTGGCGGATGTCCTAGCCCCAACTACCTTGGGGCTTAAGGAGACAACACCATAATTAATCCAAGACACATCGAGGACCCCCAGGAAGAAATCTTGAAAAATGACCATAACCATACCTTTGATGACTTTCTAGAATTTCATAAAAAACAAGAGCTCATCGGGTCAAGGAGTCGAGTCAGGTCTCATAGCTCTGATCGCTGCCTCCACCTCCCCCAAGAAGAACATAATCAGAAGGTTATAATTTTCAGTCGAACACGCGGGGGTAAATATGTATTAATTTTCACAAGAGTGAATTGTTCTGCTTTGGTAGAGCCAAGGAGGAACAAGAGGCATATATGCAACTGTTCGGGTGTGAATTGGATCTTGTCCTACGTCTGCTTCTTCCCATCTCAATAATAAGCAGCTCATTGTTCTTTTGCATTTTCTAAAGAACTATGCTTGTTTGTTGTGTCAAGCTTATTTATAGGAGCTACTACCATTTGAGCATTTTGGTTATTCGTGAAACAAACATTTCCCTCATCATATTATTTAAATTTGAAGTAACTGTAGATAATTTTCAATCTGGAGGATGTGTTTTCTGTGTTCCTTTTGACAATCATTTTGTCGCACGTTATCTTTTAATATATTTTTTCTATGTACCAGTTGAGAGAAAAATATATTTTTATTAACATGATCTTTTTTGGGAATATCTTATTAACATGATCTGGCCAGTTCTCCTACATCATCTGGCCATTTATTTAAATTCCGTAGAACAAGCACTACCAAGTTTCCTTCAATTATAGCAACGGGCCTTACCCTGAAACTTTTAGCCCATCTAACTGATGAGGTGCTAACTTTTTTTTTCTTAAAGCTTCATGTAAGTTGTTTGAAAGTGATTTGCTATAAATAACTCAAATTCAGTATGTGCTGTGTCACTAGAACTATACCACGTCACAAACAGAAACGTACATTTCTTACGATGAATATCGTGATCTGGTCACATGTATGTTTTTAAGTGGTCTCTTTATTCAAATTCTTGATTATGGGTTCTCTATCTAATAGTGGTACTACAATAAGATACTCCCTCCGTTCCAAATTACTCGTCGTGGTTTTAGTTCAAACTAAAACCACGACGAGTGATTTGGAACGGAGGGAGTATGATGGTACACTGAATTTGACTGTTTACCTGTTCGGCTACTACAAAACCTGAATGAATCATACTAACACAAATTTCTGAGATGGATCTATGCTGCATCTTTTTGGAGCCAACTTGTTTTTCTGGAAAAGGGGGACTTCCCCGGCCTCTGCATCAGAAAGATGCATACAGACACCTTTATGAAACAAGCAAATAGGTTCAACACCAGCCTAAAATTCTCAAACAAAGCATCTCACAGAGCGCTGAAGAAGCAAAACAAATGCCACAGCCGGCCGGCAAGAGAAAGATAGGAAAACTAATTGCCTATCCTATTACATGACCGCCATCCAAACCGGCTGAAGATATCCCGTGCAACCATCTCCCATCGGATAGATCCAGTAACCAAATGCTCCCTGGCCTTCGTCGGAGTGAGTAATGACCACATACGGATCAAAGCAATGGCTCGGAATATAACCTGCAAAAAATGAGTATTGGATGTTCTGTTAAAGACTAAATCATTTATGCAATTCCACATAGCCCATAATAATGCACATACTCCAACATGAATGTGTCTCGCTGTATGGAGCTCAATCCCATCCAATCACGTTCTGAATAACGTATTAATATTCTGTGGAGGAGTAATATTAAAGGCTATTGTCACTGACTACCATAATTTTTTTGCCATAGGACAATCGAGAAAGAGGTGTTTAATAGTTTCATCTGTATCACAAAAGCTACACCGACTAGATCCATTCCAGTTGCATTTAATCAAGTTGTCCTTAGTTAAAATGACTTGTTTATGCACAAACCACATAAACAATTTAACTCTCAAAGGAACTTTGACTTGCCACACATGTTTTGACTTTGGAATAGAACTAGAATTAATGATATCCACGTACATAGATTTAACCGTAAAAACTCCATTCCTCGTAAGCTTCCAACATAACCGATCTGGGCGCTGAGAAAGTTGAACCTCCATCAGTCTTCTCACAAGATGGAGCCAAGCTTCCCAACGGTTACCGAGTAAAGCTCTCCTGAAGCTAATATGTAGAGGCGTGGACTGACACACCGTCTGAACGGTCGCATCTCTTAGTTGAACAATACTATAGAGAGAAGGATACTGAACTGCCAATGGCATATCCCCTAGCCAGGTATCCTCCCAGAATCTTGTAGACGTACCGTTACCGATAACCATCTTGGTCTGGTTAAATAAGAGCGACTTAACTCGCACCAGGCCTTTCCAGAAAGGCGAATCCATCGGCCTCACCGTCACCTGGGATAAGGTCTTGGAATGAAGGTACTTATTACGCAGAATCTGGGCCCAAGTGGCCTCGGTCTCTCGCGAAAGCTTATATAGCCATTTACTAAGGAGACATTTGTTCTTTACCTCCAGATTTTCAATCCCGAGACCCCCTTGGTCCTTAGGTCGGAAAATAATGTCCCATCTAGCTAATCTATACTTTCTCTTCAACTCATCGCTTTTCCAGAAGAAACGAGATCTATAGAAATCGAGTCTTTTCCGAACGCCCACTGGTACTTCGAAAAAAGACAGAAGGAACATGGGCATACTAGTGAGCACCGAATTAATAAGAACCAACCGGCCTCCATATGACATTAATTTGCCTTTCCAGCATCCCAATTTCTTCTCAAAACGATCCTCAATGCACTTCCATTCGCTATTTGTTAGCTTACGGTGGTGAATGGGTATACCTAAATACGTAAAAGGTAACGCCCCCAATTCACACCCGAACAGTTGCATATATGCCTCTTGTTCCTCCTTGGCTCTACCAAAGCAGAACAATTCACTCTTGTGAAAATTAATTTTTAGACCAGACAACTGTTCGAATAAGCATAACACCAACTTCATGTTTCGCGCCTTAGCCAAGTCATGCTCCATAAGGTTGATAGTATCATCAGCGTACTGTAGGACAGATACACCTCCATCCACTAGATGAGGTACCAGGCTACCTACCTGTCCTGCATCCTTAGCCCTTCCTATTAGAATTGTCAACATGTCAGCTACAATGTTGAACAGAATAGGTGACATTGGATCTCCTTGTCTCAGGCCTTTATGTGTTTGGAAATAACGACCTGTGTCATCATTCACTTTGATTCCAACACTGCCTTGTTGCGTGAAAGATTCTATCTGGCGTCGCCAAGCGGGATCAAAACCTTTCATCCTCAACGCCTGTTGAAGGAATGGCCATTTAACTTTGTCATACGCTTTTTCTAAATCCACTTTGAAAACCACCCCATCTAGTTTTTTCGTATGGATTTCATGGAGCGTTTCATGCAGGACCACCACCCCTTCAAGGATGTTCCTATCCGGCATGAAAGCAGTTTGGGATGGCTGCACCACAGAATGCGCAATCTGTGTGAGTCTATTAGTCCCAACCTTGGTGAAGATTTTGAAACTTACATTCAGAAGACAGATGGGCCTAAACTGCTCAATTCGGACCGCCTCTGTCTTCTTCGGCAACAAAGTAATAGTTCCAAAATTCAGATGAAACAATTGAAGCTGTCCAGCGAATAAGTCGTGGAACATCGGAAGCAAATCCCCTTTAATAATATGCCAGCATCTCTTATAAAACTCCTCTAGAAATCCATCCGGCCCTGGAGCAGAGTTACTCTTCATCTGAGCAATAGCTTCAAACACCTCTTTCTCGGAGAATGGGGCTGTTAAGATATCATTTTCATCTGAAGCCAACTGGGGGATATCCTCGTTCCGCGACTCATCAAGCGAGATGAAATTATCCTCCGGAGGCCCAAATAACTTCTTATAATACTCAGTGATGTAAAGTTTTAAATTTTCCTGCCCTACAATCGTCCCTTCTTCTTGCTCAAGCTGAAAGATCCTTTTCTTTCTATGCTTGCCATTAGCGATCATATGGAAAAACTGAGTGTTGGCGTCCCCTTGGACCACTTTGCGGACCTTCGCCCGCAATGCCCACTTCAGTTCTTCTTCTCGCAGCAGCTCTTTCAGTCTCATCTCCGCATCTAGCTTAACATGCAATTCCGTTGGATCTAGGATTGTGCACTCGGATTTTACATCTAAGGCCTGGATAAGGTTAAGGAGCCTTTCCTTTTCGACGTTATACACCCCACTAAGATGCTTAGCCCACCCTCGTAAGAAACTTTGAAGGTGACGAATCTTATTCTGCCATCTCTCTATTGGAGTTCTACCTCCTGAATCTTTAGCCCATTCCCTGGCTATCAGATCCAAAAAACCTTCTCTCTCAAACCAAGCTAGTTCAAAGGAGAAGATATTCTTGTTCCCCACGTGCGTTGCCTCCCCAGAGTCAACTAGCAACGGGGTGTGGTCTGAAATTCCACACGATAACGCTTGTACGGTGACTAGAGGAAACTTCTGTTCCCAGTCCACACTCACTAGGACCCTGTCAAGTTTCTCAAAAGTAGGAGTAGGCAAAGCATTAACCCATGTGAATTTTCGGCTGGAAAGCTCTATCTCTCTCAGATCCAAGCTTTCAATAATGGTGTTGAACATGAACGACCACTTGCCATCGAAATTCTCATTGTTCTTTTCACCCCTCCTTCTAATGATATTGAAGTCGCCCCCTACTAAGATTGGAAGCTTCTCTGATCCGCAAATACGGACTAGATCTGCCAGAAAGTTCAGTTTTAATTCTGGCTGTGCGGCACCATATACCGCCACCAGGGCCCAATTAAATCCATCGATCTTGGACCTAACCCAAAATTTGACAGCGAAACCTCCCATGACCACACTCCGAACTTCCAGCGTCTCACATCTAACGCCAAGTATGATGCCACCTGATCTTCCTCTCAGAGGTAGACAATGCCAATCAAAATTGGGCCCCTCCCGACAGCGTATTAAGGAATTGGGGCGCAAAATTGCCTCTTCCGGTTTCCGAAAGAGCAATAAAGTCCAGCCTCTGTTCGATCGAAGCCTCTGCTAGAAAACGTCTTTTAGCCAAGTCCTTTAGACCTCTGCTATTCCAAAAGATTCCTCTCATAACTCATCATGAAATTTTTAGGTCATCCGGTTCCTAGCACTTCTATGCACTGCCGAAGTCGGGTAGATTTTGCGCTGCCACTTGCGCTTAGGTTTGGGTAAATCCACCACCCGGTCCTCACAACCGGTGGCAAGGATTCTCTTAGAAAGGCCCTCTGTATTATCTTCATCCCCAGTCGTTACAGAACCATGCTCCTCCCCTGACCACGGGGGAGGGGGCCAATATCTATGCAAAGTGAGTCTAACACCCTAACTCCCAAGTGTGAAATCTCAGAATCGTTCATGGGTTTAACTGCTGCTAAGTGGCGAATCATGTCTAAAGCACGATCCGCTTCAAGATCCAATATATCATTTACTGAATGCGAGATTTCATTCTCATTACTACCAAGTGAAACCCCTAACTGGTTTGCATTATGAATAATCTCAGCATTAGAAAAATGAAGAATAGAATTGGAGGTGTTAACCGACATACCAGTAGTGACCTCCAGATCACGAAGCTTGGCCGCCCGCTTGGCGCACCTCACCTGCATGTCATCAATCTCTGGCTGGTCCTGGAGGCAACAGCTCATCCGCCGCCCCTGAGACACAGGATCTGGGATCCCTCCGAAAGCGATTACCTCCTCCCTAGAGACCTGGATAGGGGTCAGGCCTCCCGCCTGACCCCCACCACTTGGCTCCGTGACTGACATGCGCAGAGGGGAAGGGAAGTGAGGGGCCGCCTGCCCCCTCCCTCCTTGCCAATCAGAGCAGCCAGGTCGGCGGGTGAAGCGCTCAAGCTAGTTGGTGTCGGCAGACCCGACCCCTGAGGCGAATCAAGGGATCGCCCGCCCGTGACTCCCACTGACGCCATAGGAGAAGAGTGCGCCTCCACCACAGGCGAAGAAAGACCAAAGGCCTCCTGCCCTGGTCTCCCTCTCCCTGCCGACCCGATGGCAGCGTGTAGTGCATGCCCGTCCCCAATGGTCCTCGACTGAGGAGAAGCACCAGTAGAAGAAGGAGTATAGGGGGCCTCCTGCCCACTATCCCCCTCTTTCTCGGCAACGCCGTCAAACCTTGCAAAGTCCAAGGGTGGTGGCGTGTCCTCTAGTGCATCCTCAGACTCCACCCTATCGCTCCAGAGTCTCGGAGGAGCGGATGCAGGCTCAAACGAACCGAATCGCAAAGTGCTCATAGGCGCCGAAACCGAAGGGGACGCCCCAGACCCAGGTGCCTGCGAGGTGGAACTCGGCCCATTGGCCAACTGATTCTCAACCTCATCCCCTCGCGATTTCGTGTTACCGGACCCATCATCCTTATCCTGCATATGCACATCTGTCCCTGCCATAGCCTCCGCAAAAAGCTCTGAGTCCTCAAACTCTATCTCAAGGTTGAAAACCTCCCCCTTATAAGTCCACTTGACCATGTCAGGTACAAACTCAATATCAAGGATACTCACGAGTAAGCGTGCCACCCCAGTAGCTCTGGTGAAAGCTATATGCACCTTCTCTGTTTTCCCGACCAGCATTCCCAAACTAGCAGCAACTCGGGCATCATGAAGCGGCTTGGAAGGCGCCCCCGAGAAACGCAGCCATACCTGAGTGAGAGGCTTGCCCTGCGGCTCAACTCGTTTCCACTCATGGAACTCGAGGATGCACTCAGTTCCAGGGACTCTGCACAACCCAAAACTGAGCATGCGCTCTAGGTCCTCCGATGTCGGGAAATCCACCTTAAAAGAATTATCCTCGAGGCAACTAAGTTCCCGCACAAAGTCCCCTAGTATAAGCTCAGAAAGCCTGTGAATAACCTGTGCCTCAGACACCTCGCACTTAGTTACCTTAACAATCCCTGTATATGAATTCTGTGGCTCGTCAGGAATCTCCCTCACACTGGGAGACTCAAAAAACATCAACTCAGAATAGTAGACTCCATAAATGGTGATACTCGGCATCTGATCACGCAAAATCGGGCATGCCCCAGACTCATGTACTGGCTTAAGATAAGTATCACAGAGCTCTGTCTCACACTCAGTAATAAAGTGGCCTCTCTCGCCACAATGGTAGCACAATATCTTTTCCTTTTTACGTGCCCACTTGGAGGCTCTCTCCTCCTCAGCCTTGTCTACAGCCCCGGCAGCCTCCGGCGCTACGGACTCCGTCGGAGGCACGTCCGCGGAAGCGAGAGCAGTTACCACCTCCATAGCCTGCCCGGAGCTCCATCTCCTGACCGGTAGAATCAGCCGTCGGGTCCACCACGACGGGTGGTGGAGGCTGGCGGTAACGGTTTCTGCCACCGCGACCACCGCGACCCCACGGTGCCCTCGGTAACCGCCTCGCTGCCTGTAATCGGGGCCAGATGCCCCCTCGACAAAACCTCCCGGAGGTCCGTAGAAAGGTCTTTCGTCTGACCCATCACCCTGCCATGCATAGCCACGTCCGCCACCCGTAGACAATGAGCCACGATGTTATCCGTCCCCATAGGCATTTAAACCATCATCACCCCACTTTCCTCGGGGCGGGCCATTACCACCGCGATTAGTCGGCGCCCGAGCCATAGCCACACCTCCCTCACCCGCGATAGGTAGCACTAGTGGGGTCTAAACTGGTACCGCGCGCTTCTGAAGCGGTCTGGCAACATAGTGTGGCGGAGGAGCAGCATGTGGTAGCCCACCCGGCACCGAAGCATGCGTCGGCGGCCTCTGCAGCGTAGCACCACGCCCCACAGGCGCAGGCGTCGGCGGTCTTAGCGGGGTAGCACCGCGCCCCACAGTCGCCGGCAGAGAAGCAGCCGGCGCCGGAGGCTGAAGGCCTAGAGCACCACGCCCTGCGGCCGGCACCGCCCCCACAGTCTACGCAGGTCGCGGCCCTGGCGGGGTACCACGTCCGGCAGCGCCCGCGGGTCGCGGCCCCTGAGGCACGCCACGACCTACCGGCAGCACCGGCCGCTGACCCTGTGGACCGCCGCCACCATGGGCAGCCGGCGCCGCTCCGGCAGCCACCTGAGACTTGGGACAAGAAGCCGCCGCATCCCCCGTCCCGCCATCAAGGGAGGGATCCGAGTCGCCCGCCCCGGACCACAGCGAAGGAACCCCGATCGACCCCCGCGGCGTTGAGACCTAGGGCAGAGTGATGGCAGAAGCAGAATGCCCGGCAATACACGTTCGCTCGAACGCATGCAAGGGCTTTTGGCTGCGTCGCCCGTGGAGTCCGAGTTAGCCTGGGCCTCATACCCGGCTAACTCCGGCCCACTCGGCTTTGCCACTCGATGGGCCTCACACCCATCGGTAGGCCGTCCCAGATCCATCACCGACCGATCGAGCCCAGCTAAGCCCAATATCGAATTTAAACGCCTTGCCCTGGCAGTTCGGATCTCGGCCGGTCCGCCGGTCACCGGCGCCGGCGCCGCTGCCGCCGCTGCCGGCCTCACTTTCTTTCTTCTCTGGACAACTTTCCATGCCCCGGCCTCAAGAAAATCTGACAAGGTAGGTTTAGGAAGACATACCTTCGGAAGTGGTCCTCGCCATGGCCGGATCGCCGTCGCCGATGTACGCCGGTGGACTACCCAGCGGACAACCTCAATGGCGTCGTGCTCAAGTCCTTGCCGGGCTGGGTCATCCATGGGGATCGCCAAGTCCATGATTTTCGCCGCATCTTGCTCCGAGTACCCCACGCGAAACGCCTCGCAGATCGCATCAGAAGGAGTCGGCGAGCTCACCGGTGACAAATCGCCGCCGTAGTCCCCGTCCTCGTCGTCCGCGTCGCCTGCGTCATCGCAAAGCGCCCAGAAGCGGCCTCCTACGCGCCGGTCACCAGTGGGCGTGGTCACTCCCGTCGTCGCCCGCGGCGCCCCGTCTCCCATTTCGCTCGAGGTGTCTCCAGACTCGAGAAGCCATACTACACATCTCCAGTTCAAAATTTCAAATGTAGGCAGCAGACAATCACCATTCAGCAAGCTGCATACTGTTGGTGGCCCTCGGGGGGCTTGCACATCTCCAGTTCAAAATTTCAAATACACATACCGGTGCACTCTTGGGCACACATTGAATGACTGACATTTGTTTGTTTTCAGTTAATGTTTTCAGCCTGCTAATTAAGGAAGAAAAATACTCTGAAACTCGCGGTAAAACCTGGAAAGTTATTCAATGTGTTCCCAATTCTGCACCAGTGTATTTGAAATTTTGAACTACCATCGTTCAAATTTTGAAATTTTAAATAAGCGATAGAGGATCACGCAGCCGTGACAAGTTTGACCTGCCATCGTTCTCCACAGGATGACGAACCGGATTACTCTTTTCCAATGCGAATCTGGCCCGGTTGGTACTGATAGGCCCATACACAGTGTCCTGTTCGAATTCCTCATCCCGGAAACCCGCAACAAACACCAGGCGAGGCATACTTTCTTTCATTTAGTACCACACTGCCTGTCCAAGGAGGTAGCAGAGGCAGCGCAACCTATATAAGCAGGGCATAGGGCAACCTTGAAACATACTCCCTTTGTTCGGGATTACTTGTCTCGGATATGGATGTATCTAGAACTACAATATGTCTAGATACATCCATTTCTGCGACAAGTAATCCGAACGGAGGGAGTACTTACCTGGACGGGGTCTATGGTTGAGCAAGAAGAGCCATGGCCTAGACTAGTGACCCATATTGCACTTTGTGGGTGCGCTGGCTTACCATCTCCCCTTTGAGGGAGAGTGGACGTCATAATTTGTGATAGAGGGGGTACGCGTTCGCGCGGCCCCTGCCAAATATCAATTTAAACTTTTGGTCATTTTGATATATGGTTTGGTCCTTAGTGTCGACTCTGAATTCTCTGAGTGTGAAAGACCTTGGCTATTTTCTCAAGTCTATAAAACTATGAGTGGCTAGGGCTTTATAAAACTGTGAGTGACGTCATAATTTTCTGCAGAACTGTGAGCGTGAATGGCCTTGAGCTGCCAACTATTAATTTTAAGTTTTGTTCCTTTTGATTTGTGATGATTTGGTCCATGCTGTCAGCTCTGAATTCTCTTGAAAATTTTCAAGTGGCATTATGCTCTTTCTCTATTGTCCGTTCTCTACCGGGCCGAGTTTCAGTTCGAATTTTGCACCTACTTGGATCCTTAGAGCATCTCCAACCGCGCCTCCAGAAAGGCCTCCCAGACGATTTTCTCACGCCGGCGCCAAAAAAACGGTCCAGTCGTGTCCCAGGAGCCCGATTTTCGCCGGCCTGGGCCGAAAACAGTGCTGACGGACCCAGGCCAAACCCGACGCGCTGGGGGCGCCCGGGGGCGCCGGGGTGAGCTGTTTTGTCGCGAAAAAGCCGCGGGCCAGCCGCGTCAGCGACACGGCGACTCGTCTTCCCCCAACGGCCTCGATTCCCGCGGGGAATCAATGGCAAGGCTGCCGCCGGTCAGCCTTGCCATTGATTCCTCACGGGCAGCGCGTCACGGGACATGATGATGTACGGGCAGCGCGTCACGTCACTTGATGATGTAGGGGCTTCACATGAGGCTTTGTAGGCACCACTTGATTTGTTGTGAAGTTCCACTTTATCCTTAAGTGACATCTCATGAGCAACAATTCTTCCAATAACCTCCGTTGGCTTGAGATCTTTGTAATTGGGCATCATTTGGATCAATGTGCACATGTATCATATTTTCCATCCAAGGCTCTTAGAATCTTCTTGATGATGAATCTATCGGTCATCTCTTCACTTCCTAAGCCGGCAATCTCATTTGTGATGAGAGCAAGCCTAGAGTACATTTCAGCAACACCTTCACCATCCTTCATTTTGAACTTTTCAAGTTGACTTTGAAGCACATCCAACTTGGATTCCTTGACGGAGTCGGTACCTTCGTGCATATCAATCAAAGTGTCCCAAATTTCCTTTGCATTCTCAAGACGGCTGATTTTGTTGAATTCTTCGGGGCACAATCCGTTGAAGAGAATATCACAAGCTTGAGCATTGTATTGCAACATCTTCAACTCATCCGCGGTAGATTCACGGTTTGGTTCTTTCCCATCAAAGAAGTCACCTTGCAAACCAACACACACAATAGCCCAAACGGCGGGGTTATGTCCAAGAATATGCATTTTCATTTTATGCTTCCAACTAGCAAAATTAGTACCATCAAAGTAAGGACCTCTACGGTGATAATTTCCCTCGCTAGACGCCATACTCTCCTAGGTTGTGAAACCAAGGCTATGACCACCAAAAGCTATGGAGATCAAAGCAAATGGAGACCAAAGCTCTGATACCACTTGTAGGATCGAAAGTATGTCTAGAGGGGGGGGGTGATTAGACTACTTGACCAAATAAAAACTTAACCTTTTCCCAATTTTAGTTCTTGGCAGATTTTAGCTATTGTAGGACAAGTCAAGCAATCATCACACAATTCAAGCAAGTATGCAAGGAGTATATTGGCAGCGGAAAGTAAAGCATGCAACTTGCAAGAATGTAAAGGGAAGGGTTTGGAGAATTCGAAACGCAATTGGAGACACGGATGTTTTTCCCGTGGTTCGGATAGGTGGTGCTATCCTACATCCACGTTGATGGAGACTTCAACCCACGAAGGGTAACAGTCGCGCGAGTCCACGGAGGGCTCCACCCACGAAGGGTAATGGTTGCACGAGTCCACGGAGGGCTCCACCCATGAAGGGTCCACGAAGAAGCAACCACCCACGAAGGGTCCACGAAGAAGCAACCATGTCTATCCCACCATGGCCATCGCCCATGAAGGACTTGCCTCACTAGCGGTAGATCTTCACGAAGTAGGCGATCTCCTTGCCCTTACAAACTCCCTGGTTCAACTCCACAATATTGTCGGAGGCTCCCAAGTAACACCTAGCCAATCTAGGAGACACCACTCTCCAAGAAGTAACAAATGGTGTGTAGGTAATGAACTCCTTGCTCTTGTGCTTCAAATGATAGTCTCCCCAACACTCAACTCTCTCTCATAGGATTTGGATTTTGTGGAAAAAAGATTTGTGTGGAAAGCAACTTGGGGAAGGCTAGAGATCAAGATTCATATGGTAGGAATGGAATATCTTGGTCTCAACACATGAGTAGGTGGTTCTCTCTCAGAACATATGAGTTGGAATGGTGTATGTGTTCTGATGGCTCTCTCTACGAATGAAGAGGAGGTGGAGGGGTATATATAACCTCCACACAAAATCCAACCATTACACACAGTTTTCCAATCTCGGTGGGACCGAATCAACAAACTCGGTCGGACCGAAAAGGTAAACCTAGTGGCCGTTAGAGATTTTCGATGGGACTGACATGCAACTCGGTAGGACCGATATGGTTAGGGTTTGGGCATAACGTAATCTCGGTGAGACCGATTACACAAACTCGGTGAGACCGAGTTTGGTAATAAGCTAACCAGAGAGTTGGTCAGGTAAACTCGGTGGGACCGATTTGCTCTTTCGGTGAGAACCGAAAAGTTACAAAAAGGAAAAGAGAGTTTACACTGCAATCTCGGTGGGACCGATTCGCTCTTTCGGTGAGACCGAAAAGTTACGAAAGGGAAACAGAGAGTTTGCAATCCCATCTCGGTGAGACCGAGATCCCTATCGGTAGAACCGAATTGCTAGGGTTTGGCAGTGGCTTATGACAAGTGAAACTCGGTGGCGCCGGATAGAAAGAATCGGTAGGACCGAGTTTGGCTTAGGGTTTAGGTCATATGTGGATATGGGAAAGTAGTTGAGGGTTTTGGAGCATATCACTAAGCACATGAAGCAAGAGGCTCATTAAGCAACACCTCATCCCTCCTTGATAGTATTGGCTTTTCCTAAAGACTCAATGTGATCTTGGATCACTAAAATATAAAATGAAGAGTCTTGAGCTTTTGAGCTTGAGCCAATCCTTTGTCCTTAGGATTTTGAGGGTTCCACTTTCACATCCATGCCATGCCAATCATTGAGCTTTCCTGAAATAGTCATCTTGGAATAGCATTAGCTCAGTGAGCTATATGTTGTTATGAATTACCAAAACCACCTAGGGATAGTTGCACTTTCAATCTCCCCCTTTTTGGTAATTGATGACAACATATAGATCAAAGCTTCGACAAATGATAATAAGCATGAAATATATCGTCGCTTTGATAAGTATGTGACAAGTAAGAGCTCCCCCTAAATTTGTGCATATTTAAAATTTGCTTTGGACTGCAAATGCACAAAGAGTTAGAGTCATGGGTTACTCTTCCATGTCACATACATCTTGGTGGAGCGCTTAAAATGATAAGAATGAAATACATGCACTCATCACCAAGAATAGTGAATGATCACATAAGATAGATAAGATGATAATATTAAGCAAACATCAAGTGTAGCTTATGATCAAACACATGATCATCAATGTCTCACGAGCAATGACATAGTATCTCACACAAAAGCAAACAAAGTTCGAAAAACCACCAAATAAAACAAGAGAGAATAAAAGCAACACTCTCTCTCGAAGCCTATGATCTATACATTTTCTCCCCCTTTGGCAACAAGTTATCAAAAACTTCCTAGAAAATGCATAGTGCTAAGTCGACACTCAGGCTTGATCTTCAGGTGGTGGTGGAGTCTGGAGCACTCCAAGGACGAAGCCTTCTGTAGACGTGGTCGGAGTCGAGGCTGAAGTGGACGCTGGAGCTGATGGAACTGAGGCTATAGCTGGTGCAGACGTGGTGGCTCTGGGGTCAGCAACTGGCACTGCAGACGACCTCGGACCTCGTGGCACTCTAGCAAAGGCATCAGTTGTAGTCTTGCCTATCCTCTCCTGCATGTCATCCTGGAGCTGCTCCACTGCAGTCTGAATCTCTGTCACTTTGACATCCAAGTCATAGAACTTTTGTTCCATGATCCTCTCTAAGCTTGCCTGGTTCTGAGTTAGGGTGGCTAGTCCTTGCTCAATCCGCAGGGTGGATGCAATCAAGTAACCAAGCTGCTCTTGTTTGGTTTTCAGGAAATATTCAGATGCCTCCTCTTGAGTAGGCATCTTGGCAGCTTTCTCCTTCCTCGCCTTCTCCTTCTTGGCTTGTGCTTGGGCAGATGATGGCTCATTCTCAGTCATGACCACTTGATTATCTTCAAAGTCTGGACGGATGGGCAGGTGTTCCTTGTCCAATAAGTATATGCCCGTGCCCATTTTAGAGTTGATGAGCTCCTGAATCTGTGGGGCATATCCACAGCTCCTCTTCTGGTCTGCTGCTATCTTCTTGATTGTTTCAATCATAAGGCTCATGACTTTGAATTTCTGTGGCACGTCAAAGATATGAAGCAAGTTGATCGCGTGGCCCCTGATCATCTTGTGATCTCCAGACTTGGGCAATAGGGTGTGCCTAAGAATCCAGTTGATGGTTGGCAGCCCTGACAGAAGATAGTGTACTGAGCCAAACTTGAACGTATCAAGTGCTTCATTTGGAATCTCCTTGTACATGTTTGACATTGAGTTGTGGTCCATCTTCTTCTTGGCATAAATGTCCAAGTCATCGTCATGCTCTTCTGGGGCATTAATCAGCTGAGCCCATTCAGCAACTGTAGACTGGTACCTCGTACCCTCTGACATCCATACAATCCTGCCATCTGGATAGAAATGGGCTGTGGAGTAGAACTGCATGATGAGTTCCTCGTTCCACTTTGTGAGCTTCTGCCCAACAAAGTCCTCTACTCCACACGCCTTGAAGCTGTCCTGCACTCCAGGGTAGTACTCTTCGTTGTCCTTGATGTATTGCCAATCAACCCATCTCATATCACAGACAATTGGCTTCTTGTCTAGCAGCACTGTCTCATAAAAGTCTTGCTGCTCCTTGGTGTGAAACATGTAGTCAACTGCAGTCCTTCTCCTTGAAGCATACGAGTCTGCTTCTCTCCACTTCCGGAGCCCTGAATCTCTCCTGAGTTTCATATCCTCAGCCACAGGATGAGCATCGTTGTGGTCTGGGATCTTGGGCTTGAGCTTTCTAAGAACATTCTCTTCTTCTTCTTCTGCAGCTTCAGGCACTGGGGCCTTGTTCTTCTTAGTAGCTGGGATGCTTCTTGTGTTCCTCTTTGGCTTTGGCTTTGGAGCTGGCTTGGCCTTGGAAGCAGCTGCCCCTGTTCTTATGGCATCACCCATCAGCTTGGGTGCCTTAGGTGCTGGTGCAGCTACCTCTTCTTCTTCCTCCTCCTCATCTTCCATGATGGAAGCCTTGCTAAGCACTCTGGCTACAGTTTTCTTCACCCTTTCTTTCCTCTTCTTGCCTTCAGCAGCAACTAGATCAATGGGAGTGGGCTTCTCAGTTGAAGCTCTGGCCTTTGACATAGGCTGCCTGCCTGCTGGCCTTTTGATCTTCATCCCTGGTTTTATGCCCTGTGCTGGCTCAACTCTCTTGGAAGTTGCTTCCTCTTCTGCCACATAATCCTCATCTTCTGAGTCTGAGGTTCTCTTCTTTCTCTGTCTTGTGGCAGCTTTAGGCAGATTGCTACGGGTGCTCCTGCTGCCATCATCTGAGGAACTTGAGGGACTAGTGCCCTCACTCATCTGCACTTGCTGCTCTGACAAGTTCTGGCTATCACTTTGGTCTGACATGATGCAAACTCTGACTGCTGACCCTGTGAATAGGTTATAGATGAGATAGAGTGGATGAGCATCACAAAATGCAGAGATTTTTGCAAAGGAATAATTCAAAAACTTAGTTTTAGTTTCCCACTGAAAGCATCTCGGATCTACCGATTTCTAAACTCGGTGATACCGAAGCAGTTTTGGCACCTAAACTAGTGAACTCGGTCAGACCGAGTCACAGTTCGGTGGCAACGAGACTGCTAGGGTTTCACAGAGTTCCAAAAGCGGTCACACCGATAAGTAATTCTCGGTCAGACCGAGTCTCACTTGTGCAATGGCATAAGCCAAATCGGTGGGACCGAGTTTTTCAACTCGGTGGGTCCGAGATGGTTTCGGCGGAAACCGAACCCTAAAATTTTCCAATTAAACCTAATCTACGAGTTCATTCACTGGATAGAAGTTTAACAAACGTGGCAAGAATCATGATGATCACAATGTGCTAAGAATCGGATTGGGGAATAGCACAAAGATCGAGTCCATACCCTAGTTCGGCGAAGACTCGCTACGGCGGCAACGGCGGGGTTGAATTTCCGTTGACGGCGACGGAGACCAGCGACTGGAGGCGGCTGGCGGCGAGGAGACGATCCGGAGACCAAGTTGGCAGAGCAGGCTATCGCGCGGGCGAAGGGGTTCGGAGAAATTTCCAAATTTTTGCCCGTGACTATATATAGCCCGACCCTGTCGGTGTGACCGAGTGGAACAACTCGGTGGCACCGAGATGCAAAACTGTATACAGTTGCTGCAACTCGGTGTGACCGAATGGTTCAAATCGGTTGCACCGAGATCGAAAACCTAGATCAACTTAATGATCTCGGTAGGACCGAAAGTAGGGTCTCGGTCAGACCGAGAATCATAAAGAGGTTTTGGAAATTTAAGTCTATGACGAATCGGGGACTCCGAGCGCTCCTCACACAGAGTGGTTCGAATCTGACTTGATCAAATTTTGTGATGTAGCATGAATAGAGTTTGAGACGAGAAAAGCATAGATAGCTAGAGGAGGTTCTTAGGCATTCTTGTCCATCCACTTGGCAAAAGGAAATAAAACCAAACAATCAAAACAACAAGTGGATGTCCTCGAATGAGTAGAATATGCAACCAGCATGCTCACACAATAAGATGGCAAATGAAATATGTGACAAGGCATGCACAACCAATTCTAGCATCTATCAAGCAATTTGCGATGACAAGGTCATCTATATATGAGTATATTGACTTAGGAGTCAAGTGAGAACACTTGATCATAGGTCATACTCATCGTTTAAGCATAAGTGGGGTTACCACTTTTACATAAAGCATTGTTGTGTTCACATCTTTAGAGTTGCTTTAGCTCAAGTCTTAGAGTAAAGCTCCCCCTAGATGTGATATCCCCCCTTAGAGGGATGAACTAACCTCGGGTTTTGTAGATGATGACTTCATGTAGATGTTGAAGATGTGGATGCTCAATGTTGATGTAGATCACTTGGAGCTATCCATTTGAGTGAATTGCACTTTCAATACCTACATGGGTTAGTCCCACAAGGAACAAACAAGGATATCCATAGACATAGAGTGATGCACACACAAGATGATGTCCATGAAAACTTTTAGGTTACCTTGTCCCTTGTCTTACCAACAAGAGGGTTTGTGACTCCTTGAACTAGTGCAAGATGTGGAGGTTGATTGCACTTGTTCTTGCCAAAATGATAAGAGTGAAGTATGTTGGCGGAGTCACCCTCAAGAACTCTCTAGTTCTTCTTCTTTTGGATCCACACCATCTTGATGGGAATCCTTGGAGTTGTAGTCGTACTTGATGAAGTGGAACTTGAAGTAGTCTTGGGAATCCACTTGACTAAGGTCTTAGGAGCTTCTTCAAATGCATCAATTTCCTCTTGAAGCTTGTCCTTGCCTTTTTGCTTGTAGTCTTGTGGTGGAAGATCATCTTGAGCTTGTGTCCCCTTGAAAGAAGTATCATACTTCTCTTGTTGAGGAACAAACTTTGTCTTGGGGTATTGATCTTCTTCCCACTCAACTCCATTTGCATTGAACTTTCGTTCAAAACCAACACCTTGATTCTTCCGGTGCATTCCTTGCTTGCGCACAATTTCCTCGAATTGCTTACTCCCGGCAAGGCTTTTGTACACTCCTTTCTCTATAATTCCCTTCAATAAGCTATTTTCTTGCTCAAGTGTAACTTGGCTAAGAGAATCATTAGTGGAATCAAGAGAACTACTAGAAGCAACAATATTGGATTTAGCATGATCATTGTTACTGCTAGAGGAAGAATCTTTCTTGTTCTTGTTACTAGACTTGACTTGAGGCATGTAAGTGGATAAGAGTAAACGCTTGGCAATGTAAGAAGAACTTTTCTTGCGGAGATCATCATTGATTGCTTTTAAGAACTCATGCTCTTGCTCAAGATTGAGCTTTTCAAAGCGTAATTTCTCATGAGCTCTTAAAAGTTCTCGATGATCTTCGAAGATAGTTTCATGAGCTAACTTAAGAGTGTTTAGTTCTTTAGTTAGAGCCTCAATCTTCTCCTTATCATTGTCATTCGTTTTATCTTGATTAGCATGATTAATTGACGTTTCATCATAGTATTCATCACTAGAGTTGTCAACAAGCAAATCATCACCTAACAAGTCATCTTCATCACTATTGAAATCAACATACTCGGGGTGTGTTACCTTAGGACCTTTGGCCATGAAGCATCTTCCAATTCCTTCATTTGGTGAGTCAAATATGTCGTAGGAGTTGGTTGACACAAGTGCTAGACCGGCAACACCTTCATCTTGAGTATCTTCGGAGTCGGAGTGATAACTTCTCTCGGAGTGGCTGTCGGAGTCGGAGCCGGATACCCATTCACCAACATGAGCTTGATGTCTTCGTCTTGTGTAGCTCCTTGATGATTTTTCCTTCCTTTCCGAATCCTTGCTTCTCCGTGAGTATCTTCGTTCATAACGATCATCTCTACTCCTTCTCTCTCTTGGTGGTGATTCTTTGCTTCTTCTTTTTGGAGAATCTTCTCTTCTCTTGTAGGGAGCCGTACACTCATTGGAATAGTGTCCGGGTCTTCCACAACTGTGTAGCAGTTTCGCTCTCGACTAGAAGATCTTTTGTCATTGTAGGACCTTGACTTGAAGCTTCTATCTTTGCTTCTACTCTTGTAGAACTTGTTGAAGTTCTTCACCATTAAGTTCAATTCTTCATTGAAGTTTGTTTCTCACTTGATGATGTAGGGGCTTCACATGAGGCTTTGTAGGCACCACTTGATTTGTTGTGAAGTTCCTCTTTATCCTTAAGTGACATCTCATGAGCAACAATTCTTCCAATCACCTCCGTTGGCTTGAGATCTTTGTAATTGGGCATCATTTGGATCAATGTGCACACGGGTATCATATTTTCCATCCAAGGCTCTTAGAATCTTCTTGATGATGAATCTATCGGTCATCTCTTCAATTCCTAAGCCGGCAATCTAAGCACATCCAACTTGGATTCCTTGACGGAGTCGGTACCTTCGTGCATATCAATCAAAGTGTCCCAAATTTCCTTTGCATTCTCAAGACGGCTGATTTTGTTGAATTCTTCGGGGCACAATCCGTTGAAGAGAATATCACAAGCTTGAGCATTATATTGCAACATCTTCAACTCATCCGCGGTAGCTTCACGGTTTGGTTCTCTCCCATCAAAGAAGGCACCTTGCAAACCAACACACACAATAGCCCAAACGGCGGGGTTATGTCCAAGAATATGCATTTTCATTTTATGCTTCCAACTAGCAAAATTAGTACCATCAAAGTAAGGACCTCTACGGTGATAATTTCCCTCGCTAGACGCCATACTCTCCTAGGTTGTGAAACCAAGGCTATGACCACCAAAAGCTATGGAGATCAAAGCAAATGGAGACCAAAGCTCTGATACCACTTGTAGGATCGAAAGTATGTCTAGAGGGGGGGTGATTAGACTACTTGACCAAATAAAAACTTAACCTTTTCCCAATTTTAGTTCTTGGCAGATTTTAGCTATTGTAGGACAAGTCAAGCAATCATCACACAATTCAAGCAAGCATGCAAAGAGTATATTGGCAACGAAAAGTAAAGCATGCAACTTGCAAGAATGTAAAGAGAAGGGTTTGGAGAATTCAAACGCAATTGGAGACACGGATGTTTTCCCGTGGTTCGGATAGGTGGTGCTATCCTACATCCACGTTGATGGACACTTCAACCCACAAAGGGTAACGGTTGCGCGAGTCCACGAAGGGCTCCACCCACAAAGGGTAATGGTTGCGCGAGTCCACGGAGGGCTCCACCCACGAAGGGTCCACGAAGAAGCAACCACCCACAAAGGGTCCACGAAGTAGCAACCTTGTCTATCCCACCATGGCCATCGCCCACGAAGGACTTGCCTCACTAGCGGTAGATCTTCACGAAGTAGGCGATCTCCTTGCCCTTACAAACTCCTTGGTTCAACTCCACAATCTTGTCGGAGGCTCCCAAGTGACACCTAGCCAATCTAGGAGACACCACTCTCCAAGAAGTAACAAATGGTGTGTAGGTAATGAACTCCTTGCTCTTGTGCTTCAAATGATAGTCTCCCCAACACTCAACTCTCTCTCATAGGATTTGGATTTTGTGGAAAGAAGATTTGGAAAAGCAACTTGGGGAAGGCTAGAGATCAAGATTCATATGGTAGGAATGGAATATCTTGGTCTCAACACATGAGTAGGTGGTTCTCTCTCAGAACATATGAGTTGGAATTGTGTATGTGTTCTGATGGCTCTCTCCACGAATGAAGAGGAGGTGGAGGGGTATATATAGCCTCCACACAAAATCCAACCGTTACACACAGTTTTCCAATCTCGGTGGGACCGAATCAACAAAACTCGGTCGGACCGAAAATGTAAACCTAGTGACCGTTAGTGATTTTCGGTGGGATTGACATGCAACTCGGTAGGACCGGTATGGTTAGGGTTTGGGCATAACGTAATCTCGGTGAGACCGATTACACAAACTCGGTGAGACCGAATTTGGTACTTAGCTAACCAGAGAGTTGGTCAGGCAAACTCGGTGGGACCGATTTGCTCTTTCGGTGGGACCGAGTGGAACTCGGTGAGACCCGAAAAGTTACAAAAAGGAAATAGAGAGTTTACACTGCAATCTCGGTGGGACCGATTCGCTCTTTCGGTGAGACCGAAAAGTTACGAAAGGGAAACAGAGAGTTTGCAATCCCATCTCGGTGAGACCGAGATCCCTATCGGTAGTACCAAATTGCTAGGGTTTGGCAGTGGCTTATGACAAGTGAAACTCGGTGGCGCCGGATAGAAAGAATCGGTAGGACCGAGTTTGGCTTAGGGTTTAGGTCATATGTGGATATGGGAAAGTAGTTGAGGGTTTTGGAGCATATCACTAAGCACATGAAGCAAGAGGCTCATTAAGCAACACCTCATCCCTCCTTGATAGTATTGGCTTTTCCTAAAGACTCAATGTGATCTTGGATCACTAAAATATAAAATGAAGAGTCTTGAGCTTTTGAGCTTGAGCCAATCCTTTGTCCTTAGCATTTTGAGGGTTCCACTTTCACATCCATGCCATGCCAATCATTGAGCTTTCCTGAAATAGTCATCTTGGAATAGCATTAGCTCAATGAGCTATATGTTGTTATGAATTACCAAAACCACCTAGGGATAGTTGCACTTTCACCTGTGCCCGCACAAGCCCCGCCCCGTGCCGCCGCCCAGCCCCTCCCTCTACCTCTCTCGAGCACCGCCGCCCAGCCCCTCCCTCTGCCTCTCTACCTCTCCCGAGCCCGTCGCCATGGCAGAGCGTTTCCCCGAAGACGAGGCGGCGGCCAACGGCTTCGGCCGCCGTTCGCTGCGCGAACAGGAGTCCTGGCTCCTGTTCCAAGCGAACATCCCGACGCCGACGGACATGCGCGCCGGGTCGACGGGGTGGAGGCTCAGCGACTGGGGAGTGCCCGTTCCCCCGTTGCCCGACGCCGTGGCCAAGCCAAATTACTTCGCCGAGGATATCGAGGTCGTCCGCGCCTCCCTCAGCGACGCCCAGCTCTCCCTCTCCCAGTACGCCGCCGACAACCACGCGGCTTGGGCGGTGTACTTCGAGCGCCGCCAGCGGCAGCGGTTGGCGTCCACCAACGACGCGCCGGTGGTTGGCGGCCAGAAAAACAGCGAGGGGCGCCACCTGTGGTGGGGCGTCCCCGGCCGCACACTCGAGGGCGTGCTGACGCACCTCGAGGGCGGCAACAACCCGTCGTATGCGTACCCGGCGAGGGCGGCCACCCCGGCGCACCACCGACGCGCCGGGCCATGGGCGCTAAGGAGGTTCGGGTCCTCCTCCTCTTCTTCCTCCTCTCGATCTTCCTCGCACTCGTCCGGTGCCCCGGCCCTGCTCGGCGTCAAGGCCGAGCCCGCGGCGGAGACGCCGCTCGGTCGGCGCACTCGCAGCGCCGGCATCGTCATCAACGAGGGCGGCCTGCGCGCCTCCTCGTCGGCTCCTCCTCCGCGCTTCGTCAAGCCAAAGACGGAGCCGGGGCTCGCGCCGGTGAAGACGGAGCCGGGGCTCATGCCGGTGAAGAAGGAGCCGGCCGCGCCGGTGAAGATGGAGCTCGACAACGACGACGCGGCCCTGGAATGGGCGCGCAGGGACTCCATAGCAATGGAGAAGGAGCGCCTGGAGAAGGCGAAGGAGCGCCAGTGCGCCGCTTCGCGGAGCGCCGACGCGGCCGCGACGAAGGCGGGGTCGTCGTCATCTGCGATAGCAACGATGACGACGCGCCACCGCCACCAGCCCGCGTCGGCGACGCCGGTCAGGGGTCCACCAGGGACGGCCGCGTCAAGGAGGAGAAGTCCGACGGCGGCGGCGACGATGGCGACTACTCGGCGTTCAGCCAGTTTCTCTTTTACTTTATTAGTTATCTATTTTCCTATGTAATGAAAACCGGCGAACATGTCTAATATATGCCTAAGTTTATCGAAATTTATCGTGTTTCGCTGAACTTCGCCGAATTGTGCCGAACTTTGCTAAACAAATTTTATTTTCAAACGCGCCTGGGGGCGGCTCTGGGGCCGACGGCTGGGGACCAACTCGCCCCCAGGCCCAATTTTTACGCCGGCTCACCCCCAGGCGGCGATTTTAGACGCCCCCTGGGGGGCGAACGGCTGGAGATGCTCTTAGTCTGTGCAAGAGAGTGACCTTTTCCTCTACAAAGTTAGAGTAGCCTTGGTTTTGTTTCTGTTGTTTGCTCTGTATTTCGAGTACTCGCCCAAGTCTGAATTGCAGTAAGAGCATACTGATAATGACACCAGAGGGGCGAAATTGTTGATAAAGTAACCTTTTTCTTTCATAAAACAGACGATCCCAGATTTGACTGCACGGCGTCAATTTCTGGAGTCTGAAGAGCAACCACACTTCACAACACATTGCTTACTAAAAATAAAAAACCAGGCACCGTATGTTGACAGCAAATACTTCTTCTGTTCAACATACAGCTTCTTTTAGCAACACGTGTTTCTTTTCATGCAGAATGCGTTTTTTCCACCTTTGTGAAAAGATACAGGTTTAGGTTGAGAAGATTCGTCAAGCAATCCGGAGAAAATTAGAACTAGCTTGACTGCAAATGTGCTTTGTGTTCTTTTCCTGGTTTCTTATCTGAAGCTCGGGAACTGAATATTAAGGATTCCATATTTGCTCGGGAACATGCATTTCAGAAAGTTCTCTCAGCGCGGCGCCCGCACGGTCTCCTCAGTACTACACTGAAGCAATCAGCTCCGATCTGGGCAAGTGGTGACTGGTGAGCAGAGCTTCTTCACTCTTTAGTACTTTTTTTTTGTTTTGAAATGGTCACTCTTCAGTACTTAACCATGCATGTAACTAGCCATGTCCAAATTGTTTATTTACTGATTTTTTTATGCTTATACTACATTGTTGCAATAGTAGCATGTATAACCAGGTGCCATGTTCCATCTCTTCCTTCAAAACTCAATTGAGAAATATGTATGGTGCAGTACTCCACGTAAAGATATTCAAGCATAAATAGATGACTGATTTGAGTGCGTGTGGTGTATGATTTCTGTCGCCTCAAGTTATTGGTGAGCACTGTGTCATGATCATGGATACCAAGACGAGGTCATCTCTAGCCGATCCTTTAAAAAGTTTTAGAGTAAAATTTTGGTTTTAAGAGGCTAAACCGGACCTAGCTGACCCCTTATTAGCTTTACCGAAAAAGGCTTTCGCCCCGCTTTATATATAAAGCAAACCACCACATCCAAAAGTTCAACACTCACACACCCACACACAAGGTAGCACAACACGAAGTACGAGGTATGAAAGGGTACTGCTGAGGGTACAACTGAAAAAGCCCTAAAATTAAAAAAAAGGCGGACGCACCGCAAACAAAGATGTTAATCCGGCTCCGGTGGTGGTGGAGGAAGCGGCGGCGCCAAGCGGAGAGCCATCGAGCGAAGGTCGGCGATGATGATGTTGATAGCGTCCTGGTCCTGAGGACGGCTAAGCTGCCGCCAGAGCTGCAAATAGCCACACATTTTGAACGCCGCGTCAGTCGCACGTCGCAGAGGGATATGCTGGATCACAAGCTTATTTCGAACCATCCATAGCGTCCAGGTAAGGACCCCAATAGCCAGCCACGTAATGTGGTGGCCCGTTGGAGGTAAGGTCTGAAGCTGAGCGAAGAGGTTCGGGAAGTTGGTGTTGCACCAACGACCACCAACCACCTCGCGGAAGCAACTCCACAAGAACTGGGCGGACACACAAGAGAAGAAGATGTGGTTGGAGTCTTCCGCCGTCCCACATAGAGGACATATCACATCGCCCTGGCCATGTCGCTTGAGCACCTCCATGCCGCAAGGGATGCGGCCCCAGATCCATTGCCAAATCATCGCCAAGGGGGCAGGTCTCGGCGATGGTGCGATGGCCCGGTAAACCCCTTATCGGCTTTAGCGCCTTGTAAGTGTCATTACTTCTCGCGTCGATGGCCTCTTATATTTATTCGACCAGCGCCACTTCTTAGGAAAAATTCCCCTCCCTCGGCGACCGCCCCTCTCCAACGCTCGACCACATCCACTGCGGCGCGGCCGTCCTTGCCCCTGTCGGTCACCATGCACCACCATAGTTGCCCATAGCACCCACCACTCCTCCACCCACTTCGATTCGGTCGATGCTTGTCCCCGTGCCACCGGATTCAACACATCTACGCTCGTCACCACCGTGGACGGATTCGATGAACGTATGCCCTGCAAAACCGAGCCACACAGCCAACCAGAGCTCACTGCGCCGCCTTGCTGTATGTCTTCCTTAGCTCGCCGTTCGAATTGTCGTCCGACCGCGGGAGGATCCTCGTCCGCCGGTTGGTCGGGTTCAGCCCTCGCCCAGCAACTCGTTAGTGTTCCTCTACCGATCATCAAGTGTGAGGACTATTGGCAGCTGGTGCTGCGCCAGGTATCGAAGACGACAGAACATGACGGGTCTTCTTCAAGTGTTAAATGGACAAAGTGAGTGCATTTTTGTGCGGTAGTTCTTCGGTTCAACTAAAATATGTGCTTATTGTTATATAGAATAGTTTTTTTTAGAAAAGGAGGATCACCCCGGCCTCTGCATCTGGGAGATGCATGCGGCCAATTTATTGATTATTCTCGAGGACCTTAAAAAGTATTACAACAATATGCCTGAATCCGCCATCTTGGCAGCATATGCCACTACTCCTATCCATATGATGAAGGTGTGACGCCCCGAGACCGTTCGCCAGGTGTCTCCCAGTTATTCGCCGTCGTTGCCATGTCATTCGCTTGCGTGTTGCATCTTGTCATGTCATCATGTGCATTGCATCATCATGTTTTCAAAACTTGCATCTGTCCGGGTTCCCCTAGTTTCGTCAGTTGTCCGTTCTGAGCCCAAACACACTTGCACGCGCCCGCGGCATGTCCGAAATAGTATTTTATAAGTGGCCGAAAAATGTTCTCGGAATGAGTTGAAAGTTGGCATGCGGTGTTACTATAGTGTAGATAGGCCGCCTGCCAAGTTTTATCGCATTCAGAGTTCGTTTGATGCCCCAACAAATAACTATAGCGGCAATATAGCCGATCTTTTCGTCGGACGTTTTCGGTCTCCGGAAACCGTCGTTGGGCCGCACTCTTTCCCTCTCATCTCAACCCAACTCCCCTTCATAGTCCACTTGACCTCGTTCGCCTAACCCCTCTTTGCATAGTGCATCGACCCCTCGCCCGCGTCCGAAAGCTGTCCCGAACCCGACCCGGACTATCGCTACCGTTGGATCCGGATCATCCCCAAACTTCTATAAAACATCATCGTTTTATTTATTGGACTCCCTAGTCTATTTTTTCTCGACCATACGATTTCGATCGGAGGGACTAGGTAGCCCCTAACCTAATCCCCTACCTATTTAAACAACCTAACCCTAGACCAACTCCTTTTTTTCCTCACCCCGCCGCCAAACCAGCTCCACCTTGGGATCGTCCCCACAGTCACCTGCGCAGTCACTTCTCTCCTCGTTTTCAGCCACCACCCAGTTCACCCCAGACTCCAGATCCATTCATCCGAACCGTTGGATCGTAATCCAACGTCCAATAGGTGCCCCATGCAGCTCCCGTAGCCACAGCCTCCTCGATCCGATCTGGATCGGGAGAGGAGCACCCGTCCTGCTCCTCTGCCGCCCTTGTTGCGAGTCGCCTAGATTCGTCGGACCCCTGCTTCGTCCCTGTCGTCATGTCGCCGGGATGCTCCGGTGATCCGTAGGCCTCGCCATGCCCTGCCTCTCCCTTCCTTCTCCTTTTCTTCTTCTCTCTCTCACTTGTGTCACATCGACGCCGTTTGTAGAGGCCAACGCCGCCGCCTGGAGCTTCTGCGCCACAGGAGTCCTTCGCCTCGTCCGCATCACCGACTCGTCTCCGCGGTCGGTCCTCCCCAAGCCCTCATCGCCGACCTCCCTTGCTTCTGCGTGTGGGAACGACAACTACCAGCGACAAGTCCCCTCGCCCGTGCGTTGACCTCCAGCCCGCTCGATCCCCCTACTTCACGAAACGGGTCGCGGCCTCGATCTAGGGTTCTGGCATCAACCGGCCCAGCTGCGAACTAGCCTGCCTCCCACGCCAAGGCCCCTCAAGGCCCAGCCGAAGCCTGCCGGCCTCTCCCCTCTCCACCGACTTGGGCTTGGCCCAGTGGTGAGCAGTCGCCCGCCTTCCCCTGTGCAGTTGGGCCTTCCAGTTTCGGCCCATAATGTTTTTTTCCTGCTGCTGCGATTTTCTCATTTATTCCAGAGACTGCAGTTTTTCAGAAAACCCCTTTAGGTTCATGCATATAATAACTCCACAACTGTGCATCGGATTAAAATGATTTATATATGAAAACTGACTAGAATTTCATCTAGTTTCACAATATCCAATTTTCATCCATGTTTGAAATGTTTAAAATGATGTTTGCTTTAATTTGCTTAGATGCCATGCTAAAATGATTTAATTCATAACTAAATAACCGTAGCTCCAAACCCAATAAACTTTATATGTAAATGGGGTGGAATAATTCCTAGTTTAACATGGTGAAATTACTTTGCATGTTTAACAACTCTAAAATATGGTTTAGGGCAGAACAGTATCAAATCCATAATTTGCATATGGGGATTTTCCGGAATTGTTGTTTGTTATTTCCGGTCTCATTTATACTTGCCTAGATAGGTAGTTTTCATATGCCTCACCTCTTGCCATGCTAACCAACAATTAATATTGTCGAGTACCTAAACGAGAGAGAACTAAATAAGTCATGTGGTGTTTTCTTCAATATGCAACTCCGTTGCATATTGAGCTCCACTTAATGTGTAGTGTTGTTTGTTGCGCTTTGCCATGCCATGCTTCATTAAACCAGACATGCATCATACTTGGTTGTGCATCATGCCATGAGTATGTGATGGTTGTTTACCATGTTGTTTGCTTCTTTCCGGTGATGCTTCTTCGGATTAGTTCCGATAACATCGCGTTTGTGAGGATCCGTTCGACTTCGTCTGTTTGTTTTCTTCCTGGACTCATTCTTCTTCCTTGCGGGATCGCAAGCAAGATGATCACACCCTCGAAATCACTTCTATCTTTGCTTCCTAGTTGTTCGCTCTACCTCTATGTCGTGCTACCTACCACTTGTTATATCATGCCTCCCATATTGCCATGTCAAGCCTCTAACCCACCTTTCCTAGCAAACCATTGTTTGGCTAAGTTACCGCTTTTTCTCAGCCCCTCTTATAGTGTTGCTAGTTGCAGGTGAAGATTAAGTTTGTTCCATGTTGGAACATGGTTATTGTTGGGATATCACAATATCTCTTATTTAATTAATGCATCTATATACTTGGTAAAGGGTGGAAGGCTCGGCCTTATGCCTGGTGTTTTGTTCCACTCTTGCCTCTCTAGTTTCCGTCATACCGGTGTTATGTTCCTTGATTTTGCGTTCCTTACATGGTTGGGTGTTATGGGGACCCCTTGACAATTTGCTTTGAATAAAACTCCTCCAGCAAGGCCCAACCTTGGTTTTACCATTTGCCTCACCTAGCCTTTTTCCCTTGGGTTTCCGGAGCCCGAGGGTGATCTTTATTTTAACCCCTCCGGGCCCGTGCTTCTCTAAGTGTTGGTCCAACCTGAGCGATGTCCGACGCCCCCTGGGCAACCAGGGTCTATGCCAACCCGACGTATGGCTCATCCGGTGTGCCCTGAGAACAAGATATGTGCAGATCCTATCGGGATTTGTCGGCACATCCGGGCCGCTTTGCTGGTCTTGTTTTACCATTGTCGAAATGTCTTGTAACCGAGATTTCGAGTCTGATCGGGTCTTCCCGGGAGAAGGAATATCCTTCGTTGACCGTGAGAGCTTGTGATGGGCTAAGTTGGGACACCCCTGCAGGGTTTGAACTTTCAAAAGTCGTGCCCGCGGTTATGGGCAGATGGGAATTTGTTAACGTCCGGTTGTAGAAAACTTGACACTTAACTTAATTAAAATGAATCAACCGCGTGTGTAGCCGTGATGGTCTCTTTACGGCGGAGTCTGGGAAGTGAACACGGTTCTTGTGTTATGCTTGAACGCAAGTAGTTTCAGGATCACTTCTTGATCACTTCTAGTTCACGACCGCTGCGTTGCTTCTCTTCTCGCTCTTATTTGCGTAAGTTAGGCACCATATATGCTTAGTGCTTGCTGCAGCTCCACCTCATTACCCCTTTTCTACCCATAAGCTTAAATAGTCTTGATCTCGCGGGTGTGAGATTTCCTGAGTCCTAGATACTCCAAACATTGCAGGTGCCGATTGATACCAATGCAGGTGACGCAACCAAGCTACGTGGGAGCTTTGATGAAGATCTTGATCGTTGTTTTGTTTCGTTTCCTGTTGATCAGTAGTGGAGCCTAGTTGGGGCGATCGGGGATCTAGCATTTGGGGGTTGTCTTTCTTTATTTTGTTCCGTAATCGCACCTTGATTGTTTTGGATGATGTATGATATATTTATGTATTGTGTGAGTGGCGATTGTATGCTGACTCTGTATCCCTTCTTATTCAGTACATGGGATGTGTAAATATTACCCCTCTTGCGACATGCCTACCATGCGGTTATGCCTCTAAGTCGTGCTCCGACACGTGGGAGATATAGCCGCATCGTGGGTGTTACGTACTACGTAAAATCAGAGTACACGTTTTTGTGGGTGGCACGATGGTGCGTGTGAGAAGTCCCGAGAGATAGGTTTAATGCATTAATTGCAATGCATGTATGCATAAAGTACATGCATTGGTCAATTTTCTCTTAATACTTGCATGCAATGATTTAATGCACCTTGGAATCTGAACATGTGTTGGGGACAACCAAATTGAGCCTTATAAAATGGAAAAACTAAAATTTTGAGATAAGCCCTATAAAACCGGAAAGGAGGGAGTAGAAAAAGAAGTACTCCATCCAGGAATAGTGCCGCACTTTGAAACTAGAACCGTCAATAAATTTTGAGCGTGCGTCTCGTCACATTCCAAATTACTCCACGCTATATTGAATTGCAAACCTATTCACACCGATCACAACCTAAACGGTTTCCCACTTAGGAGCATATTAGTACTCGGTTATAAATACTAGTATGCCAAGATGACTGCACATTCCTCCTCAACTCCTCATCCACAAAAACAAACAAGTCATTCAGCATCCTTCCCTTGCATCTGCCATGGCCAGCATGAGTTCTGGGTCGAGAGATTACCACCAGGGAGAGGCGAGCATGGAAGCGAAAGCACGAGAGATGTCCCGCCTCGCTGCGAGAGCAGCCGACATGTCCCGCCGCGCGGAAGTAGCAGCACAGAGGTCCCGCCGCGCCGCTGAAGCAGCACAGAGGTCCCGCCACGCCGTCGATGCAGTAGACTGGTCCGGAAGCAGCAGAGATGTCCCGCCACGCCGCGGCGGCCTGGGAAAATTTCTCGCGGGCAGGCGACGACTGTTACAGGCGCATGCATGCGATCGTCCATAGCCAGATGGATCAGATCTCCGGCTTGGCGAGTTTGCAGGACAACATGATAGCCTCGTTTGAACAGGCTACCGGCATTATTCGGCAACTAAGGGAGGGCAATGAGAGGCTCCGGGCCGAGCGCGACCTGCTGAGGGATAAGATCGTCCGAAGTGCGGACTTGCAGGAGGAGACCAGTGCCTTGTTGAAGAAACTTATGGACAAGAATGACATGCTCCGCAACGAGCGCCAAAGGCTGGTGGAAGAATCTGTGGATGTTCTCAAGCAGCGTCTTGAGGACACGAAAGAGCTCATCGCCGCTCGCCGCGGAGACTAGTTTCCTGGTTTCTTTTGATGTAATAATCGGTTTAGTATGTGGATTGTGTCGTTGATTGTGAAATGTTGGGTTCTAGCATGGATGTTTGGCCTTTGTTGGCCTCTTGGGATGTTGCGATTTCAATCTGGTAGCTTTTAGTCCTTCGTGTTAGGCTGGAGTTGTGCTGAACTTCTTGTGAATTGTGGTGGTTTTCAGTAATGAAAATCGAAAGGGGCAAGCCCTTCTTTGATCAAATTTTTTAATCGTCCTTATATATTCATCAGTCTTGCTATAAGTCGCAGTAGATGCTATATAGGTCCGTTGGATCTTACATCAAGATCCGTGCTTTCAGATTTTCTTTTTTCTCTCTTACATCTCAGTCGAGTGAGACATAGCCATGCCACTAAACAGAGGCTCGGGTGCCATTAATGGAGACCTTGGGAGAGAGGTGGACGGCAGATGGAGGTCAAAGGGCTCTCCTCCTGATAAGCACGCACAGGGGTCTGATCGCATGCCTCTCGTACTCAAATAGCTACCCTGCACGGCGCCTCCTAGCTAATAAAAAATGGGGACGCGTGGCGGCACGTAAATGGTACTACTAAGTAGAACGCCCACGGTTTCAATAATACTTGTGTTTCCGATTGTAACGTGACAGCACTTGTTCCAAAATGACTTTGTTGATTGTTAATGTGTGCGCGTTCGCAAATTGGACTGCAAATTTACCACAGCATGTCAGTGCCATGTCATGGCACCAAGCCAAGTTTCATTATTTTCATGCGTGTTTTGGATTTACAGGAATTAAAAAACTAAGTTCCTCAATGTTTCCAACCCAGCCACGATGCCCAGAATTTTGAATTTCATTCCCATTTCTTGCATGGAACCTAGAAATTTACCCGAGGACACACATGTGATTTTTCAACCAACTTTGGTGCACTGGAACATGTGCTTGTATTTCAAATTTGAATTATGCACACAAAGGTGACACGTTCCCTCCCAGAACCACGAGCCTTCTTGAGAGAAGCTCCGATTTGCAAGAAGCTTATACCAAAATTTGTTCCTATTCGGCCAATTTTTTTACCACGGCATGGTACTACCATGACATGACACCATGCCAAGTTTCATGATTTTAAAACCAAGTTTATCAATGTTCTCGACCGAGCCACGATGCCCAGATGTTTGAATTTTATTCTCATTTTTTGCCTGGGACCTACTCCCTCCTTCCATCTATATAGGGCCTAATGTGTTTTTCAAGACAGCCTTTGACTATTGACAAGATTAATAGCACATTATATGTATACTATGAAAATTATATTATTGGAAGCTCCTTTGAGATACAAAATTGAAGGTATGCTTTGTGTAAGTTGCATGTCATATATTATTGCTCTAACGTTTGGTCAAAGTTAGCCTCGAAAAACGCATTAGGACCTATATAGATGGAAGGAGGCAGTAGAAATTCACACGAGGACACAAATGTGATTTTTCAACCAACTTTGGTGCACGGGAGCATGTGCTTGTAGTTCAAATTTGAATTATGCACATTAAATGACCAAAAACTCAATTAATGTGTAAATAAGGCCAAACGAAGCCAGAATAATTCCAAAATTTAACAGGGCACTCATGTAGTTCTATGTTGCCTTTGTAAATAAGCTCAAGGGGGACAATGTATATCGTTTCGCACTCAAAGGTGGCACGTTCCCTCTCAAAACCACGAGCCTTCTTGAGAGAAGCTTCGGTTTGCAAAAGCTTATACCAAAATCTGTTCCTATTCGGCCAATTTTTTTACCACAACATGGTAGTACCATGACATGACATCCATGCCAAGTTTCATGATTTTAAGACTTTTTTTGGATTAACAAGAATTTTAAAACCAAGTTTCTCAATGTTCTCGGCCGAGCCATGATGCCCAGATGTTCTAATTTTATTCTCATTTCTTGCATGGGACCTAGAAATTCACCCGAGGACACAAATGTGATTTTTCAACCAACTTTGGTGCACGAGAGCATGTGCTAGTAGTTCAAATTTGACTTATGCACATTAAATGACCAGAAACTCAATTAATGTATAAAAAACGACAAACGAACCCAAAATAATTCCAAAATTTAACAGGGCACTAATGTAGTTCTATGTTGCCTTTGTTAAGAAACTCAAGGGGGGGGGCAGCGTATATCATTTCACACTCAAAGGTGGCACGTTCCCTCTTAGAACCACGAGCTTCAAAATTGGCACAATTTTTTTACCACAACATGTTAGTGCCATGACATGACACCATGCCAAGTTTCATGATTTCCAAGTGAGTTTGATTTACATGAATTTAAAATCAAAGTTTCTCGATGTTCTCGGCCGAGTCATGACGCCCAGATGTTTGAATTTCATTCTCATTTCTTCCATGGGACCTAGAAATTCAACCAGGGACACACATGTGATTTTTCAACCCACTTTGGTGCACCGGAGCATGTGCATGCAATTCATATTTAGATTATGCACATTAAAAGTCCAGAAACTCAATTAATGTATAAAAAGGCCAAATGAACCCGAAATAATTCCAAAATTTAACAGGGCACTCATATAGTTCTATGTTGCCTCTATAAATAAAATTAGGGGGGAGGCAGCGTATATCGTTTCGCACACAAAGGTGACACGTTCCCTCTCGGAACCACAAGGCTTGTTGAGAGAATCTCCGGTTTTGCAAGAGGCTTATACCAAAACTTGTCCCAATTCAGCCAAAAATTATATGTATGAAAACAGGGTTTAGATTATCCCAAACATCTCGCTACCTAGACCAATAATGTACTATGATTTCAATTCAACATAAAATGGATACAAATATTTGAATTGGAGAGCGTATGGTACATGTAGTTCATAGTGAAATATGATTACTGCTCTATGTATGTTTTTTGTTATCAAGATAATATTTAAATTATTGTATAACTTGACAACAATCGTATTCAAGTAAGGAAAATTGATTCAAATTTAGTCCATATGGTAGACGACAATATATATGTTCACATGGTGGAGTAAAATCTTCATATATGATGGAAGATCAAAATGTATGACTACATCAATTATAAACCGCAAGGTCACCTAACGATATATTCGAATTCAACATAACGTGGATTCAAAAATTGAAATTCGAGATCATGCCATCTGTAATCATATAAAAAGGGACATTACTCTTTGTTTGGTGGGTATTGATTTGTTTTTTGTTGTTGTTGAGGGAAGTGCGAATCGATTTGGTACTGTGCAGGGTAATCTTGTTCTCCCGTTTTTTTTACATTTTTCTTGTAGTTTTTTCAATGGCATCTATAGCAATATAGTAAAAGGGGACATGACTCTCTTGTGTCTCGTATGAATTGTTTTTTTACACGTTAAGTTTGTTCTGCTGAACAAGGAATCCACACCTTGTTATCCCAAAATTTTCAAGCTCGAGTATCTTTTGTCTCACCTGCTTTGAAACTCCCGCTTCTTCAACCCGCGCCGCGCCTTGTTATCCCGAAATTTGGACGCGTGCGAGAACTCCCTCCTCATCCAAAATCGCTCCCGCAACCCAGACATGCAATATCCCCCTTCTACCCCTCAACCGGAAATGAAGTTCCATGTCGCGGTGTCAAAACCGGTGGGGGTACGCTGGTAACTTACCCTACATTTCGGACAAGCGTGTCCCTAAGCTTGGCTCACCCCTCCCCCTTCGCCCCCATTCGTACACCGAGGCCACCAAAACCTGCGAAACCCCACGCTCCTCCGTCGGCCTCCCGACCGCTGCCCAGCCGGAGACTCTTCCCTGACTACGTCGTCCACCGCAACAGCTCGCCGTCCCTCATCCACCGCACCGGATGAGGATCCATTGTCGATCTCGTCGTCCCGCCGGATCAGCCGCCCCGTCCTCCACCTCCAAGGAGCTGCCCCGATGTTCGCCTCGTCTATCGCGCCACCTCAATCCCCACAACACCGTCTTGACCTACCCCACCGGAACCGCAACACCCTCACCAATTCCTCTGATGAAGCCGAGGCCAACTCGGCGCCACCAAGGAGGTTCTGCACTCACCGCTGCATTTTATCTTTTATTCTATCTCACGGGGCTGCCGGTGCTCGATACCGAGCAGACATGGCATGTCTCCATCAACGGCGCCGTCGCCGGCCACATCATCCACGGCGTTGCTTCCTCGGCGGCGACTTCCACAACGGCACTAGCTGCAGCTGCTCCGGCTCTCACTCGCGTTGCGGCTCTATTCTTGTTGTCGGTCGCGCTACTACATTGCTCCTGCTTTCGTTCGTGCTGCTGCTCTGCTCTTGCTCTTGCTTGTGCTGCTACTGCTGCTGCTCGACCTCCGGCAGCTACAGGAGTTGCTGCTTTAGCACTCGCTCGCGGTGCTACTGCACGACTTGCTCTCTGCTAGTGCGTTCCCTGC
Source organism: Triticum urartu (assembly GCF_003073215.2). Classification (NCBI taxonomy): domain Eukaryota; kingdom Viridiplantae; phylum Streptophyta; class Magnoliopsida; order Poales; family Poaceae; genus Triticum; species Triticum urartu. The sequence goes on from NC_053027.1 coordinate 462,364,626, forward strand.
TCGAGCGTCTGCTGATTTAGATCATTGCTTCTCTGCTACTAGTGCTCGAACGCCCTAAACATCTATTGCAATGCTCTGTTACTAGTTCAATCAGTTTCGATAGTAAAATTCAGTTTTGACTGTGAAGTTCATTTTCTTCAGTTAAGTTCAGAGTGAACAGTACTCACAGCATCTGTCAGAGCAGCCATGGCGCGGCTGATGCGTTTTACATCTAGCACTTTTTGGTGATGTATTTTACATCATCTATTGCAGATGATATTAGGGTCCCACTTCAGATTAACGTTGTCTGTCTTGTCATGCTTCAGCCTCGTCGCCTTATACCTTAGTGGAGCTGCTCCAACGACGGAACCGTCCATCACAGCGGAGCAGTACCCTCGGCGCCGTTTCCAGATGCCTGAGATCTTCTTCCCCGCCTCTAACAGTCACACCGACATCATCACCATCCTCCACGTCCAACCCAATGATGCTGAGGTCCACAAGGCTAAGCCAAAGAGGTTGTACACTCATCGCATCACTTTGTTTCTCCATTCCTCTATTCTTCCAATTCATGTGAGCTAAACACCCAGGTTGACTGAAATCCCATGTTTCCAAATGCTCTGTTTTGCACGTGCATTCCTATCCTATTCCTGTGTTTTTCCTGTCCCCGCGTTTATAGAATCCTCCAATTCTAAGGAGCCCTTACAGATTTACTTCATTTTCAGATAGGTGTCAAAGAAAACTCTGTGTGTTATGTCCTGCTCCTGTCGTGCCGTCATCTACCCCACCTGAGGTGCACCATCGACAGAAGCGTTCACTGCAGCAGAGATCCCCCCTGCAGAATTCCTTTCGCCGCCTCAGATCATCTTCCCCATTGCCGGCAGCCACACCAACTGCATTACCATCATCGACTTGAGCAGATGAACCTGATGACTACACAGTTCTGGAAGAGAGGTCGCAGTCTTTCGTGTTTGCTTACGTTATACACTACTAGGAAAAGGGCTATAGATGATATGGCCACTAATGGCGCACAAGACATGTGGTGCCCCATTAGTATACTAATGGCGCACCATGTGTAGGTGCGCCATTAGTGTCCAAATATTAATGGCGCACCACATCCATGGTGCGCCATTAGTAACATTTTTTTTTCAAAACTAGTAATGGCGCACTAGTGGATAGTGCGCCATTACTAGTTAAACTAGTAATGGCGCACCACATCCACGGTGCGCAAGTAGTAAATTTTTTTCAAATTTTTTATTTATTTTTTCAAAACTAGTAATGGCGCACCAGTGGACAGTGCGCCATTACTAGCATTACTAGTTAAAACTAGTAATGGCGCACTGTCAACTGGTGCGGCATTACTAAGTTTTTTTCAAAAAAATTCAGAATTTGTTTTTTTTTCAAAACTAGTAATGGTGCACCGTGGGTGTTGTGCGCCATTACTAGTTTAACTAGTAATGGCGCACCACTCCCACGGTGCGCCATTACTAACTTGGCCCAAAACTTCCACGGAATGACCCCCCCCCCCCCCCCCCCCCCCCCCCCCGTGGACCGCCTTTTCAGTTAAAAAAATAAAAAAATTGATGGAAATGTCAAAAAAAAATAAGTTTCCCATGTGATATGTGGTCTAGTTGTTGGGAAAATTTACAAATATGAATTTCGACTTTATTTGCAAAATCTCTCTGGAATTTGTAAAATGGGCATAACTTTTGCATACGAACTCGGATTAAAAAGTTTTCTATATGAAAAATCATCTACTTGGAAAGTTACATCCAAATTTAACCGGGGGAACCCCGTTAAACATTTTGAAAATCCCCAAAAACCTAACAGAAAAAAGTTACGGGGCTTTTAAGATCCGGAGGCAAAAAAATTCAAAAAATTTCAAACTTACTAGTGGCGCACCGTATGCTAGGTGCGCCACTAGTAATAGAAAAAAATTGGTTTCGAAAAAAAATTGAATTATTTTTCAATATATGATACATAATATGACCGGGAAGTTTGAAATATTTTTTCAAAATTTCATCATACTCATGAACTAAGTCCTAGACATCAGCAAGGTTTAATAGGATTGATATGATAGATATATCAAGAAGTGCCTGTGAAGTGAGGTGGTGCTGGGGTTGGATAGAACTATGAAGTTAAGCGTGCTCAGCTTGGAGTAGTGTGAGGATGGGTGACCTTTCGGGAAGTTTAACCACAGAGTGTGATTTGACCTGAGATTAAGCCATAGTGACTCGCGATTAAGAAAAAAATAAAAAAAATTGAATTTTTTTTGAAATAAATTTGAAAAAAAATTGAAAAAAATTGAAAAAAATTGCTACTACATCTCGCTACAACTCCCTTGGCAACCCTAGCACCATAGTACTAACTTCCTTCGACCAAACACCACCACTGGCTTGTACTTAAGAATGGGTCTTGGCTGAAGGTATTGATATCCGGTGCGAATCAACTTGACACCATTCTTCGGCACACATGGAGACATACCTCCCATAGCTGACCCCTGAATTCAAGTTACTGTGACTGATAAACACCAGTCCTATCTTGTGCAACAGCAAGCACTAGAGGATTTAAGCGCCAAGCAAGAGAAAGTTAATAAGCTTGCTAAGCATCTTGCCAGCATTATGGGTACCCAGGATATTGTTTCTTGAACTCTTCTGAAGTGGTTTTAGTTCTGGACTTGTTTTTCTGCGGCGTTTATATGCTGCTTTGTTCCCTATATTTGCACTGGTGGCGAACTTTGATGCCCAGTGGATGTAATATGTGTAATAGCTGTGATAGCCTAGCATAAGTTGCTTGCTTATTTATTTCCTTGTTGTCTTGTTTATTTGTTTGCTTGTAGTCAGTGCAGTTCTTTTTCTGCGGTTTGCTAGTGGCTGCAATAACCTATTTTTTCAAACTAGGCCACAATAACCATGGTCTAATATTTACTATAGTGACACTGGGCCTCCTACGGGCCGTAGAAACAGTGGGCCTTCTACGGGCCATAGAAACAGTAGGCCTTCTACGGGCTGTAGAAACAATGGGCCTTCTACGGGCCGTATCATCAATGGGCCTTATACGGGACGTATGATCGATTGGCCAAACATGGGCCAATAACAGGCCGCATTATGGCCGTAAACGGGCCATCGTTAATAGGCCGTATTTGATGATGCTATGAAAATGGCCCAACGTATTAACGGACCACAAATGGGCCGACTGTAACCACGGGCTGAATTTGGCCCACAAGCAGAAAATGACAGTAACGGGCCGTAAGTAAACGAATGCTGGAAATGTCACAGCCCTAGAATTGGTTGTAACTAGTTGCACAAGCATTCATGCATCATGTATATATTTCTGAAAGTTGAATTGGGGAAAGTGGAAAGCCTCAGAAATCTTTTCTAAAAATAATCAACATTGGGGAAAGTGTCTAAAACTAAATCAAAACAAATAACAGAAAATGCCAAACAGAAAGAATTAGAAAAAAGAGAGTGAGAGAGAGAGAGAGAAGAGCTCACCTGGCGCTCACCTGACACGGCCCAGCCCACCAGAGCCAGGCGCCAGTCGTCTCCTTCCTTTGCGAGGAGGACGACGGCGTGGCGCACGCAGAGGAGGCGAAGCCACCTCCTGCTTCCACCTCCTGCTTCCTCCCCACTCCGATCCGTCGCGCTTGGAAACGCCCGAGCCCCCTGGTCCTTCCCCTCTCTCGCAGCTCACTCTCCCCTCCTCTCCCTCGCTCTCTCCCACGACGGCCGACGCGGCCATGGAAGCGCCGCCGTGAACCACCGCGCTCCCCGACCCCCTCTCGCCTTCCCGTGTTGCGTGGAAGCTCCGCCACTGTCGCCTACGCCTTCTGCACCGAGCCAAGTGAGCCGGGAAACCCTGCTTCGTCCTCGGCGTCGTCTTCTTCAACCTCGGCCACCGGAGATTGCCACCGTCGTTCGCCACCGTCCGCGCTTCCCCAAGGCCGCCGACCAGCTCTCTGGATCCGCCGTGAGCTCCTCTACCTAGCCCCCACTTCCCGTGCTTGATTACGCCTCGTAGCCACCGCCCCCTTCGAGCCCGAGCGCTCCTCGCCGCCGGCCATGTCGCCGTCGTGGCTACGGCCGTGCAAGCACGCGTCCGAGTGCACCACCGCATTCAGTGCGTCCCCAGGAGCCTAACGCACGCACTTCCTCGCCCTGCCGTGCACCGTAGCCCTCTTTCCCTCTCCGCCTGAACTTCGCGCCGCCGCGAGCTCAGTTCCGGCGAGCTTCGGCCACCCTGTGACCGTTGTTGCCTCTGCTCGATGCAGCCGAGCGAGGGCTCCCCTCTGGTGCCCTCAGCACACCCAGCCACCGCCCCTAGCGCCATTCCGGCGAACTTCCGCCGCATCCCTGGTCGCCACCGACGTAACTCCGGTGAGCTGATGTGGCTTCATTAGTTTAGCGCTAACCCCTGCCAATTAGGCCTCAACAGACGCTGACAGTAGGCCCCACAGTGGGTCAAAGCCCAGTTAGCGTCGGGTTTGACCCGAGGTTGACCTCTGTTTGACCCTTGGTCACTGACATGCGGGCCTCGCCCGGCTAACCCAGTTAGTTAGAGCTAAACTTAATTAAGTTAGTTTAGTTAGTCACTGACCAGTGGGCCCAGTGTTGTTTAGTTAGTCTAGTTAACCCAAATAGTTAACTGTGAGACTGACTAGTGGGGCCCAGCCGTCAGGTTTGACCTGGTCGACGCCTTTGACCTGCTGACATCACCCTGACGTCATGCTGACGCAGTAATACATTTTCTGGATTTAGTTTAAATTATAATAATTCAGAAAATTCCAGAAAATGCCCAAAACTTCTAAAATTCATAGAAATTCAACCGTAACTCCAAATGAAATAAATTATATATGAAAAATGATCAGAAAAATTCAAGGAATCCATCTGTACCATTTTCATGCATGTTTGAACAATGTTTGTCCTCTGTTTTGGACAAAACAATTAAATGACATTTAATAAAGCACATATGGAGTTTGAATTTGAACCTAGTGTTCAAACCAACTCCATTTAACTTGTTGCTAGTTGCATTAGGCCAATCAACAGCATATTGCCATGTCACATTCATGCATCATATTGTTGCATGGCATTGATTGTGTCCTTCCCTGTTTGCTGGTAACCATCCCCTCTCAGACGACGATGTTTCTGACGACGTGATCAATGACACCGATGAAGAGATATACTATCTTCAGAAGTGCCAGGCAAGCACAACCCCCTTGTTCATTCCGATACAAGCCCACTCTCTCGCTCCTGCTCTTTTTTTACTGCATTAGGAAAACAACGATTCATCTGTTACTTGTTGCGGTAGTTGAACCCCTTTATCCTCTGCATGACCTGTCATTGCCACAGTAAATAGATGAAACCCACTAGCATGAGTAGGAGTTGTTTGAGCCCTGATGTGCCTACTCATTCATGCTTGTTTGTCATGCCTGCTACTGCTTAGAGTTGAGTCAGGTCTGATTCATCGGGGATGAATCGGAGGTGTGTAAACATGTCCTACTGTTGAGAGCTAAGTGTGTGAATATGATTTGGTAAAGGTAGCGGTGAGAGGCCATGTAGGAGTACATGGTGGGTTGTCTCATTGAAGCTGTCTTCAGGAACTGAGTTCTGTATTTGTGATCCATGAAACAGTTACTACCACGCATTGGGCCCGAAACCAATGGACCCTCTCGGCTTCTTGATCACCCTTGTCCTCTGTCCAGGAGTTGCAACTAGTTTCTGGTGTTTATAGGATATGTGTTGGCGGCCGTGCGTAGCGCTGACCCTAGGGGTGGGCTATGTTGCGGTAGATACACTGTGGTCGGGCATGCCGGGCGCCCGTTTGGTGTCTCGGAACCCTGTACACATCGTTCGGGGCCGTATGTGGAAACCTCAGCCGGACTCCCTGCGGATGGAACCTGGATAGGCGATAAACCTGATCTAGAGACTTGAGTGTTTAGGTAGGCCGTGGCCGACACCCTCGTTGGGCTTCCGCTTGAAGGTTGCCGAGTACATGTCGTGTAAACGGCGGTAAGTGGTGAGAGCGTGTGTAAAGAAGTACACCCCTGCAGGGTTAACATCATCTATTCGAATAGCCGTGTCCGCGGTAATGGACTTCTGGGTTGCCTATGACAGTTCATAGACAAGTGAAAGTGGATACTCTAAAACTCGCAAGATAAGTGTTAGTGCTATGGATGGCCTTCTCGTAGGGAGACGGGAGCGGATCCATAGTGGTGTATTGAATGGTGAATATGTGGACTCGTGTGCGCCACCTCAAAAGAGTTGCTAGCAATCGTAGTTCAGGTTAGCCACTGAGTCAAAGCTGGCTTGCTGCAGTTAAACTACACCACCCCCCCCCCTTGTTGATACCGATGCATATGTAGCTAGTTCTGATGTAAGTCTTGCTGAGTACCTTTGTACTCACGTTTGCTTAATTTATGTTTTGCAGAGAGAGAGACTTCAGTCTCGCTAGTAGTTCCGCGTGGACTTCGACATTTAGCTTGATACCTCAGCTACGATCTTGTGCCTCGGCAGGATCTGGTAGATAGTCAGGCTTCTTAGCCTTTTCCATTTGTAGATGTCTGTACTCAGACATGTTAAGCTTCCGCTTGTGCCTTGATTTGTATGCTATGATTGTTGGGTCATGAGACCCATGTTTGTAACATCTCGCTCCTCGGAGCCTAATGAATAAATACTTGAGTTGTAGAGTTATGTTGTGATGCCATGTTGTATTTACACATATCGAGCATATTGTGTGTATGATTGAAATGCTTGGTATGTGTGGGATCCGACAATCTAGTTGTTTAGCCTTGGCAGCCTCTCTTATGGGGAAATGTAGTCTAAGTGCTTCCATGATCCATAGTAGTCCGCTACAGCCCGGTTCACCGGAGTCCTGTTAGCCCAGCACTACTGCTCAGGACACTTGACTGGCCGGCATGTGTTTCACTTCGTTCCTGTGTCTGTTCCTTCGGGGAAATGTCACGCGGTGACATCCGGAGTCCTGCCTAGCCTGCTACAGCCCGGGTTCCCGGAGTCCTGTTAGCCCAGTGCTACAGCCCGGATTCACACGCTGCTGACCGACACGCTCGATGTGAATCATGTATGCCTGTCCCCATAGGTTAGTGCCGCTTTGGGTTCACGACTAGCCATGTCGGCCCGGGTTCTCTGTCATATGGATGCTAGCGACACTATCATATACGTGAGCCAAAAGGCGCAAACGGTCCCGGGCCATAGTAAGGCGACACCCGTGGGATACCGTGCGTGAGGCCGCAAAGTGATATGAGGTGTTACCGGCTAGATCGATGTGACTTGGAATCGGGGTCCTGACAGGAAATGAGCCCAAGAATAAATGGGCTCTGAGAAGGCCGAAAGATAACATGGGCTGGAAAGGGCCCAACGGAATAACGGGCCGTTAATGGGTATAAAGTGATACATTGTTCATTACGGGCCAGTTTCACCAAGGGCCGTTAATGGGTGTAAAGTGATACACTGTTCATTACGGGCCAGTTTCACCACGGGCCGTTAATAGGCCAAGAGTTACATAGGGCCTCATATGGGCCGAAAGACGTCATGGGCCATACATGTGTAACGCCCTCGATGCGGCTATATCTCCCACATGTCGAAGCACGACTTAGAGGCATAACCGCATTGAAAGCAATGTCGCAAGTGAGGTAATCTTCGCAAACAACCCATGTAATACAATAAAGGGAAAGGTACATAGTTGGCTTACAATCGCCACTTCACACAATACATGAATAAAGCATTACATCATCCAGATATAATCAAGGTCTGACTATCGAACCAAAATAAAAGAAGACTACCCCAAATGCTACACAGATCCCCGATCGTCCCAATTGGGCTCCACTACTGATCAACTGGAAACGGAACAACATAACGAACACGATCTTCATCGAGATCCTCCTTGAGATCAGTTGCGTCATCTGTACCGTCTCATCGGCACCTGCAAGCTGGTTTTGGAAGTATCTGTGAGTCACGAGGACTCAGCAATCTCACACCCTCGCGATCAAGACTATTTAAGCTTATAGGTAAGGTAAAGGTATGATGTGGAGCTGCAACAAGTGACTAGCATATATGGTGGCTAACATATTCGCGAAAGAGAGCGAGAAGAGAAGCCAAAAGCACGGTCGAACAACTATGATCAAGAAGTGATCCTAGAACAACCTACGTCAAGCATTACTCCAACACCGTGTTCAGTTCCCAGACTCCGCCGAGAAGAGACCATCACGGTTACACACGCGGTTGATGCATTTTAATTAAGATAAGTTTCAGGTTATCTACAACCGGACATTAAAAAATTCCCATCTGCCCATAACCACGGGCACGGCTTTCGAAAGTTCAAATCCCTGCAGGGGTGTCCCAACTTAGCCCATCACAAGCTATCACAGTCAATGAAGGATATTCCTTCTCCCAAGACAACCCGATCAGACTCGGAATCCCGGTTACAAGACATTTCGACAATGGTAAAACAAGACCAGCAAAGCCACCCGAATGTGCCGACAAATACCGATAGGAGCTGCACATATCTCGTTCTCAGGGCACACTGGATTGTCCAAACTTCCGGTAGGCCAGCCCAGAGTTGCCCCTGGTGGCCACCGACGGCTGACAAGTTGGACCAACACTCTGAGGAGCACTGGCCTGAGCGTTTAAATAAAGATGACCCTTGGGCTGGCCGACCCAAGGGAAAAAAGGCTAGGTGGCAAATGGTAAAACCAAGGTTGGGCCTTGCTGGAGGAGTTTTATTCAAGGCGAACTGTCAAGGGGCGGCAAGAGTGGAACAAAACACCAGGCATAAGGCCGAGCCTTCCACCCTTTACCAAGTATATAGATGCATTAAGTAAATAAGATATATTGTGATATCCCAACAAAATAACCATGTTCCAAACATGGAACAAGCTCCAATCTTCACCTGCAACTAACAACGCTATAAGAGGGGCTGAGCAAAGCGGTAACATAGCCAAACAACGGTTTGCTAGGATAAGGTGGGTTAGAGGCTTGGCTTAGCAATGTGGGAGGCATGATAAAGCAAGTGGTAGGTATCGTAGCATAGGCATAGCAAAAGAGCGAGCAACTAGCAAGCAAAGATAGAAGTGATTTGGAGGGTATGGTCATCTTGCCTGAGATCCCGCAAGGAAGAAGAACGAGTCCATGAAGAAGACAAACAGACGTAGTCGAACAGATCCTCACACACGCGACGTTATCGGAACTAACCCAAAGAAGCAACACCGGAAAGAAGCAAACAACATAGTAAACAACCATCACATAAGCATGACATGATGCACAACCAAGTATGATGCATGTCCGGTTTAAATGTGCATGGCATGGCAAAGTGCACAAGCAATCCTACAAATTAAGTGGAGCTCAATATGCAACGAGTTGCATATTGACGAAACACCACATGACTTATTTAGTTCTCTCTCGGTTATGTACCCAACAATATTAAATGTTGTTAAACATGGCAAGAGGTGAAGCATATGAAAACTACCTATCTAGGAAAGTTTAAATGAGGCCGGAACAACGAACAACAATTCTGGTAAATCCCCATATGCAATTAGCAATTTGGTGCAACAACAATTATACATTTTAAATGTCATTATCATGATGCGAATGACATGCGCAAGTTTATGCAAGTTTTTAAGGAAAAGTTGACATGATAAGATATGAGGCACTTGTCGCCATGGCGGAAGCAAAAGGGGTGCCACGGCGGCGAAACAGAAATGTTACCATGGCAACATTCCGATGATCCGGCAACTCAAATGAGATGCTAGTGCAAAGGAACAAGTGTGGGTGTGCGAAACGTTCAAGAGTGACGGGGAGTGATCCCGGATACCGGGTGTCCCACATGTCGGTGGCAAGGCAAAAGAGGGGCAACGTGCACCGATAGTTCGGGCTCGAGGCGAACAAGGGTGCATCTCATACAACATGCATTTATTCGTTCATGGGCGTCGTCTCGGGGTTATACCTCTCGACGCGTGCATTATCGGAATGGATCAATTTCGTAGAGGGAAGTAGGCGTTCTCGCGATGCCGGTAGTGGACGTAGTCGTTCTCGCTTTGCATATGTTCACACTCCATAGGTGTTCGGGGTCAAAACAAGGAACTTGACGTCCACGGGTCTTCGAGGTTCGACGGTACATGTTCTGTAGACGTTCGAGTGGCGGTAGTGGTACACGTTCACAGAGTAGTCGTACACGTCGTCAGTAGTTTGTTCACTCAATGACCTTCATCAGCGGTACTGGAAGTAGTTGTACATGGTTGCGACCGTAACCGAACTTGGCGATCCGACGGGTTACACTGGTCGTCGTAGGAACTTGGTGAATCCGAGGTCTTCGGGGTCGATGGTAGTTGTACATCTCATAGTGGAACTTGACGGATCCGATGCCTCCGGACGTAGTGGTACATGTTCGTTTTTTGGAGAGGTACTTGGCGTTCTTCGGTCATAGGTACTTGACGGTTTTGCTACCCGGGTCTTCGGCGACGGTAGTCGTACACTCTCCGAAGATGTTCCGGGTCGTCACCGATCATAGTCAATGTAGTTGAACTTGAAGGTCGTCGACGTCATGGTACTTGGTATTTTGGCGCCCTCTTGGGCTTGACATCGATGAAACGGACGTGACGATGGACACTCCGTGTCCAGCGACAACAACAGGATGGTACACGGGGCAGGGTCTTCACCGGTCATTGTTGCACTTCGGTACCACTTACTGAAGGTGACCCCTGAGGATTCGACGAAGGCACTAACCACGGAGATGCATAGATGGTGCTTGGAGGCAGCAGTAGGTGGCAACCAAACGAGCAAGGCAGGCGGCATAGGAGCTGAGGGAGAAAGTCTACTACTGGGGGCAGCCCCGTCCATGGCGAGGTGGAGATCAAACGGGGGTGGAGCTCGGTGCAAGGCGTGCACAGAGACAAAGCAGGCGCGATGGTGGCCTCCTGCAAGGGCACATGGATGACGACGGGGTTGGGGTGGTCCGGCAAGGTGGAGATGGAGCTGGCGACGAGGTGCAGAAGGACGGCGAGGTGGAGCTCAGGGAAGGGGCACGGCGCGGCAGAGGAGTGTCCACGCGTGCGGGGTAGCTGCCTAGAGCTCGCCGGAGTAGCTGTAGGGGAGGCATGGCGGCACTCGGAGGAGGTTGAGGAAGGCAGGGGCGTGCTGGTCGAGGACGAGGGAGACAGGGAGGTCCGGTGGCGCGGCACCAAGGGCAGCAAGGAGGAGGTCGGGCGCGAGGGTCTCGCGGTGGAGGCGGCGACGTGGAGTGGAGGTGCGCACAGGCTGCGAGGGAGGGAGAGGGGATCGAGTGGTTCTGGGGCTGCGGGGTTGGAGGGAAGGAGACGAAGGAGATGGGATCGAACGAACGCCAGGGGTGCGAGGCGATGGTCTCCTGGCGGCGGAGGGAGACGAGGGAGTGAGATGGGATCGGGCTATGGTTAGTATTAGGTGGGGGCGCAGTTGGGCCAAGGGGCAAATGGGCCTAGGTGCAGGCAGGAGGCCTAGCTGGCCGAGGGGAAGGTTGGGCCGGTTAGAGGCCCAGCTGGGCTGGACTCTCTTCTCCCTCTCCCCTATTTCCTTTTTTTAAAACAAAGAAATTAAGAGAAAGGAAAAGATAGAAGGGAAGGTTAGAGAAGAATTTGGGCATGAGGTTAAATTTCCCGGACTCATAAAAATGAGTTCGTTCCGAGAAAATGCATTTGGCACCGCTTGAAAGGATTGCATTCAAACACATTTGAATGTGATTCAAATAAGTTTGAATTAGAAAAACATTTTTGGAGAGTCCAAAAATGTTCGGAATTTTTGTGGAGATCAGGAAAGCGATGAAAGAAGATATGGGCAAAGTTTGAGGACCAAACTTGAAGCAGAAAAGTCATGGGGAATATTTGCAAGTGTGTTATGTTTAATTCCAAAATAATGGAATATTTATTATAGCTCCCTAATATTGAGAGGATATGTTATAAAGAGAATCACCATGTGAATTCCCTCGGTTTAAATGGACCAAAGATCCATGCAATTTATTTAGTGAGTTTTAAAATAGGTTGCATGATGACATGATGCAATGCACATGATGCAAAGATGAAATGCAACGGACCAAACAAATCACACGACGAAACCCGGAAATCATGGAAGGCACCTGAAGCTCCGGTCTTGGGGCATCACAACATGGGCCAGAAGTGAAAATGGGCTGGAATCATATTGGATGGCCCAGATGACGCTACTGGGCCTAATTCGGATAGGGCGTAACGGGCCTTGGGTTAGCGGGTTGTAAATGGGCTATATGCGAACAGACCGTTAACAGGCTTTCCCTGGGCTGGCCTGCCACCTTTTGACCAAGTCAAACGGGACGGCCTTCTCATAGGAATGGGCCTCTGTTGGGTCGTGCCACGTGTCGACGTATCATAGGCGCCTTCTGTGCAATGAGTGGATGACATCCGTCCCAACGATGAGCCGACACGTGTTTCCTCCAGCCAACGATGATTTTACACGTGGAAAATCCCCATTGGTCGGGGCTGTTAATGGGTTATCGGATCCAAAACCCGACCCGATAGCTTAACGGCGTTCCGTTAAGGTGGATGCCACGTGTCGGTCACCCTTGACGAAAGCACTTCTGTGACGCGCGATTTATCATCATGGAAGTGGACACTTCCGTGATGATAATTTTGGTAATGTCATGGAACACTTCTACGACAGCACAAGTGTGACTATCTTGATTCTGTCATAAATTTGTCATGGATGTACATGCATGACAAAAAAGCGACCTACTGTGACAAACACGTATCATCACGGAAGTGTATTTTTTTTGTAGTGCCTGCCTCTCCTTTCCTTCTCCTTTTCTTCTTCTCTCTCACTTGTGTCACGTCCCCGCCGTTTGTAGAGGCCAGCGCCGCCGCCTATAGCTTCGCCGCCGCAGGAGTCCTTCGCCTCGTCCGCATCACCGGCTCGTCTCCGCGGTCGGTCCTCCCGAAGCCCTCATCGCCGGCCTCCCTTGCTTCTGCGTGTGGGAATGACAACGACCAACGACAAGTCCCCTCGCCCGTGCGTTGACCTCCAGCCCACTCGATCCCCCTACTTCACGAAACGGGTCGCGGCCTCGATCTGGGGTTCTGGCGTCAACCGGCCCAGCTGCGAACTAGCCTGCCTCCCGCGCCAAGGCCCCTCAAGGCCCAGCCGAACCTGCCGGCCTCTCCCCTCTCCACCGACTTGGGCTTGGCCCAGTGGTGTGCAGTCGCCCGCCTTCCCCTGTGCAGTTGGGCCTGCCAGTTTCGGCCCATAATGTTTTTTCCTGCTGCTGCGATTTTCTCATTTATTCCAGAGACTGCAGTTTTCCAGAAAACCCCTTTAGGTTCATGCATATAATAACTCCACAACCGTGCATCGGATTAAAATGATTTATATATGAAAATTGACTATAATTTCATCTACTTTCACAATATCCAATTTTCATCCATGTTTGAAATGTTTAAAATGATGTTTGCTTTAATTTGCTTAGATGCCATGCTAAAATGATTTAATTCATAACTAAATAACCGTAGCTCCAAACCTAATAAACTTTATATGTAAATGGGGTGGAATAATGCCTAGTTTAACATGGTGACATTACTTTGCATGTTTAACAACTCTAAAATATTGTTTAGGGAAGAACAGTACCAAATCCATAATTTGCATATGGGGATTTTCCGGAATTGTTGTTTGTTATTTCCGGTCTCATTTATACTTGCCTAGATAGGTAGTTTTCATATGCTTCACCTCTTGCCATGCTAACCACCATTTAATATTGTCGAGTACCTAAATGAGAGAGAACTAAATAAGTCATGTGGTGTTTTCTTCAATATGCAACTCCACTTAATTTGTAGTGTTGTTTGTTGCACTTTTCCATGCCATGCTTCATTAAACCGGACATGCATCATACTTGGTTGTGCATCATGCCATGATTATGTGATGGTTGTTTACCATGTTGTTTGCTTCTTTCCGGTGATGCTTGTTCGGGTTAGTTCCGATAACGTCGCGTTTGTGAGGATCCGTTCGACTTCGTCCGTTTGTTTTCTTCCTGGACTCGTTCTTCTTCCTTGCGGGATCTTAGGCAAGATGACCATACCCTCGAAATCACTTCTATCTTTGCATGCTAGTTGTTCGCTCTATCGCTATGTCGCGATACCTACCACTTGTTATATCATGCCACCTATATTGCCATTTCAAGCCTCTAACCCACCTTTCCTAGCAAACCGTTGTTTGGCTAAGTTACCGCTTTTGCTCAGCCCCTCTTATAGCGTTGCTAGTTGTAGGTGAAGATTAAGTTTGTTCTGTGTTGGAACATGGTTATTGTTGGGATATCACAATATCTCTTATTTAATTAATGCATCTATATACTTGGTAAAGGGTGGAAGGCTCGGCCTTATGCCTGGTGTTTTGTTCCACTCTTGCCGCCCTAATTTCCGTCATACCGGTGTTGTGTTCCTTGATTTTGTGTTCCTTACATGGTTGGGTGTTATGAGGACCCCTTGACAGTTCGCTTTGAATAAAACTCCTCCAGCAAGGCCCAACCTTGGTTTTACCATTTGCCTCACCTAGCCTTTTTCCCTTGGGTTTCCGGAGCCCGAGGGTCATCTTTATTTTAACCCTCCCGGGCCCGTGCTTCTCTAAGTGGTGGTCCAACCTGAGCGATGTCCGGCGCCCCCTGGGCAACCAGGGTCTATGCCAACCCGACGTCTGGCTCATCCAGTGTGCCCTGAGACGTGATATGTGCAGCTCCTATCAGGATTTGTCGACACATCCGCGCGGCTTTGCTGGTCTTGATTTACCATTGTTGAATTGTCTTGTAACTGGGATTCCGAATCTGATCGGGTCTTCCCGGGAGAAGGAACATCCTTCATTGACCATGAGAGCTTGTGATGGGCTAAGTTTGGACACCCCTGCAGGGTTTGAACTTTCAAAAGTCGTGCCCGCAGTTATGGGCAGATGGGAATTTGTTAACGTCCGGTTGTAGAAAACTTGACACTTAACTTAATTAAAATGAATCAACCGCGTGTGTAGCCGTGATGGTCTCTTTACGGCGGAGTCTGGGAAGTGAACACGGTTCTTGTGTTATGCTTGAACGTAAGTAGTTTCAGGATCACTTCTTGATCACTTCTAGTTCACGACCGCTGCGTTGCTTCTCTTCTCGCTCTTATTTGCGTAAGTTAGGCACCATATATGCTTAGTGCTTGCTGCAGCTCCACCTCATTACCCCTTTTCTACCCATAAGCTTAAATAGTCTTGATCTCGCGGGTGTGAGATTCCTGAGTCCTAGATACTTCCAAACAATTGCAGGTGCCGATGATACCAATGCAGGTGACGCAACCAAGCTCAAGTGGGAGCTTGATGAAGATCTTGATCGTTGTTTTGTTTCGTTTCCTGTTGATCAGTAGTGGAGCCTAGTTGGGGAGATCGGGGATCTAGCATTTGGGGTTGTCTTTCTTTATTTTGGTTCCGTAATCGCACCTTGATTGTATTTTGGATGATGTATGATATATTTATGTATTGTGTGAAGTGGCGATTGTAAGCTGACTCTGTATCCCTTCTTATTCAGTACATGGGATGTGTAAATATTACCCCTCTTGCGACATGCCTACCATGCGGTTATGCCTCTAAGTCGTGCTCCGACACGTGGGAGATATAGCCGCATCGTGGGTGTATAACGTACTACTAAAATCAGAGTACACGTTTTTGTGGGTGGCACGATGGTGCGTGTGAGAAGTCCCGAGAGATAGGTTTAATGCATTAATTGCAATGCATGTATGCATAAAGTACATGCATTGGTCAATTTTCTCTTAATACTTGCATGCAATGATTTAATGCACCTTGGAATCTGAACATGTGTTGGGGACAACCAAATTGAGCCTTATAAAATGGAAAAACTAAAATTTTGAGATAAGCCCTATAAAACCGGAAAGGAGGGAGTAGAAAAAGAAGTACTCCATCCAGGAATAGTGCCGCACTTTGAAACTAGAACCGTCAATAAATTTTGAGCGTGCGTCTCGTCACATTCCAAATTACTCCACGCTATATTGAATTGCAAACCTATTCACACCGATCACAACCTAAACGGTTTCCCACTTAGGAGCATATTAGTACTCGGTTATAAATACTAGTATGCCAAGATGACTGCACATTCCTCCTCAACTCCTCATCCACAAAAACAAACAAGTCATTCAGCATCCTTCCCTTGCATCTGCCATGGCCAGCATGAGTTCTGGGTCGAGAGATTACCACCAGGGAGAGGCGAGCATGGAAGCGAAAGCACGAGAGATGTCCCGCCTCGCTGCGAGAGCAGCCGACATGTCCCGCCGCGCGGAAGTAGCAGCACAGAGGTCCCGCCGCGCCGCTGAAGCAGCACAGAGGTCCCGCCACGCCGTCGATGCAGTAGACTGGTCCGGAAGCAGCAGAGATGTCCCGCCACGCCGCGGCGGCCTGGGAAAATTTCTCGCGGGCAGGCGACGACTGTTACAGGCGCATGCATGCGATCGTCCATAGCCAGATGGATCAGATCTCCGGCTTGGCGAGTTTGCAGGACAACATGATAGCCTCGTTTGAACAGGCTACCGGCATTATTCGGCAACTAAGGGAGGGCAATGAGAGGCTCCGGGCCGAGCGCGACCTGCTGAGGGATAAGATCGTCCGAAGTGCGGACTTGCAGGAGGAGACCAGTGCCTTGTTGAAGAAACTTATGGACAAGAATGACATGCTCCGCAACGAGCGCCAAAGGCTGGTGGAAGAATCTGTGGATGTTCTCAAGCAGCGTCTTGAGGACACGAAAGAGCTCATCGCCGCTCGCCGCGGAGACTAGTTTCCTGGTTTCTTTTGATGTAATAATCGGTTTAGTATGTGGATTGTGTCGTTGATTGTGAAATGTTGGGTTCTAGCATGGATGTTTGGCCTTTGTTGGCCTCTTGGGATGTTGCGATTTCAATCTGGTAGCTTTTAGTCCTTCGTGTTAGGCTGGAGTTGTGCTGAACTTCTTGTGAATTGTGGTGGTTTTCAGTAATGAAAATCGAAAGGGGCAAGCCCTTCTTTGATCAAATTTTTTAATCGTCCTTATATATTCATCAGTCTTGCTATAAGTCGCAGTAGATGCTATATAGGTCCGTTGGATCTTACATCAAGATCCGTGCTTTCAGATTTTCTTTTTTCTCTCTTACATCTCAGTCGAGTGAGACATAGCCATGCCACTAAACAGAGGCTCGGGTGCCATTAATGGAGACCTTGGGAGAGAGGTGGACGGCAGATGGAGGTCAAAGGGCTCTCCTCCTGATAAGCACGCACAGGGGTCTGATCGCATGCCTCTCGTACTCAAATAGCTACCCTGCACGGCGCCTCCTAGCTAATAAAAAATGGGGACGCGTGGCGGCACGTAAATGGTACTACTAAGTAGAACGCCCACGGTTTCAATAATACTTGTGTTTCCGATTGTAACGTGACAGCACTTGTTCCAAAATGACTTTGTTGATTGTTAATGTGTGCGCGTTCGCAAATTGGACTGCAAATTTACCACAGCATGTCAGTGCCATGTCATGGCACCAAGCCAAGTTTCATTATTTTCATGCGTGTTTTGGATTTACAGGAATTAAAAAACTAAGTTCCTCAATGTTTCCAACCCAGCCACGATGCCCAGAATTTTGAATTTCATTCCCATTTCTTGCATGGAACCTAGAAATTTACCCGAGGACACACATGTGATTTTTCAACCAACTTTGGTGCACTGGAACATGTGCTTGTATTTCAAATTTGAATTATGCACACAAAGGTGACACGTTCCCTCCCAGAACCACGAGCCTTCTTGAGAGAAGCTCCGATTTGCAAGAAGCTTATACCAAAATTTGTTCCTATTCGGCCAATTTTTTTACCACGGCATGGTACTACCATGACATGACACCATGCCAAGTTTCATGATTTTAAAACCAAGTTTATCAATGTTCTCGACCGAGCCACGATGCCCAGATGTTTGAATTTTATTCTCATTTTTTGCCTGGGACCTACTCCCTCCTTCCATCTATATAGGGCCTAATGTGTTTTTCAAGACAGCCTTTGACTATTGACAAGATTAATAGCACATTATATGTATACTATGAAAATTATATTATTGGAAGCTCCTTTGAGATACAAAATTGAAGGTATGCTTTGTGTAAGTTGCATGTCATATATTATTGCTCTAACGTTTGGTCAAAGTTAGCCTCGAAAAACGCATTAGGACCTATATAGATGGAAGGAGGCAGTAGAAATTCACACGAGGACACAAATGTGATTTTTCAACCAACTTTGGTGCACGGGAGCATGTGCTTGTAGTTCAAATTTGAATTATGCACATTAAATGACCAAAAACTCAATTAATGTGTAAATAAGGCCAAACGAAGCCAGAATAATTCCAAAATTTAACAGGGCACTCATGTAGTTCTATGTTGCCTTTGTAAATAAGCTCAAGGGGGACAATGTATATCGTTTCGCACTCAAAGGTGGCACGTTCCCTCTCAAAACCACGAGCCTTCTTGAGAGAAGCTTCGGTTTGCAAAAGCTTATACCAAAATCTGTTCCTATTCGGCCAATTTTTTTACCACAACATGGTAGTACCATGACATGACATCCATGCCAAGTTTCATGATTTTAAGACTTTTTTTGGATTAACAAGAATTTTAAAACCAAGTTTCTCAATGTTCTCGGCCGAGCCATGATGCCCAGATGTTCTAATTTTATTCTCATTTCTTGCATGGGACCTAGAAATTCACCCGAGGACACAAATGTGATTTTTCAACCAACTTTGGTGCACGAGAGCATGTGCTAGTAGTTCAAATTTGACTTATGCACATTAAATGACCAGAAACTCAATTAATGTATAAAAAACGACAAACGAACCCAAAATAATTCCAAAATTTAACAGGGCACTAATGTAGTTCTATGTTGCCTTTGTTAAGAAACTCAAGGGGGGGGGCAGCGTATATCATTTCACACTCAAAGGTGGCACGTTCCCTCTTAGAACCACGAGCTTCAAAATTGGCACAATTTTTTTACCACAACATGTTAGTGCCATGACATGACACCATGCCAAGTTTCATGATTTCCAAGTGAGTTTGATTTACATGAATTTAAAATCAAAGTTTCTCGATGTTCTCGGCCGAGTCATGACGCCCAGATGTTTGAATTTCATTCTCATTTCTTCCATGGGACCTAGAAATTCAACCAGGGACACACATGTGATTTTTCAACCCACTTTGGTGCACCGGAGCATGTGCATGCAATTCATATTTAGATTATGCACATTAAAAGTCCAGAAACTCAATTAATGTATAAAAAGGCCAAATGAACCCGAAATAATTCCAAAATTTAACAGGGCACTCATATAGTTCTATGTTGCCTCTATAAATAAAATTAGGGGGGAGGCAGCGTATATCGTTTCGCACACAAAGGTGACACGTTCCCTCTCGGAACCACAAGGCTTGTTGAGAGAATCTCCGGTTTTGCAAGAGGCTTATACCAAAACTTGTCCCAATTCAGCCAAAAATTATATGTATGAAAACAGGGTTTAGATTATCCCAAACATCTCGCTACCTAGACCAATAATGTACTATGATTTCAATTCAACATAAAATGGATACAAATATTTGAATTGGAGAGCGTATGGTACATGTAGTTCATAGTGAAATATGATTACTGCTCTATGTATGTTTTTTGTTATCAAGATAATATTTAAATTATTGTATAACTTGACAACAATCGTATTCAAGTAAGGAAAATTGATTCAAATTTAGTCCATATGGTAGACGACAATATATATGTTCACATGGTGGAGTAAAATCTTCATATATGATGGAAGATCAAAATGTATGACTACATCAATTATAAACCGCAAGGTCACCTAACGATATATTCGAATTCAACATAACGTGGATTCAAAAATTGAAATTCGAGATCATGCCATCTGTAATCATATAAAAAGGGACATTACTCTTTGTTTGGTGGGTATTGATTTGTTTTTTGTTGTTGTTGAGGGAAGTGCGAATCGATTTGGTACTGTGCAGGGTAATCTTGTTCTCCCGTTTTTTTTACATTTTTCTTGTAGTTTTTTCAATGGCATCTATAGCAATATAGTAAAAGGGGACATGACTCTCTTGTGTCTCGTATGAATTGTTTTTTTACACGTTAAGTTTGTTCTGCTGAACAAGGAATCCACACCTTGTTATCCCAAAATTTTCAAGCTCGAGTATCTTTTGTCTCACCTGCTTTGAAACTCCCGCTTCTTCAACCCGCGCCGCGCCTTGTTATCCCGAAATTTGGACGCGTGCGAGAACTCCCTCCTCATCCAAAATCGCTCCCGCAACCCAGACATGCAATATCCCCCTTCTACCCCTCAACCGGAAATGAAGTTCCATGTCGCGGTGTCAAAACCGGTGGGGGTACGCTGGTAACTTACCCTACATTTCGGACAAGCGTGTCCCTAAGCTTGGCTCACCCCTCCCCCTTCGCCCCCATTCGTACACCGAGGCCACCAAAACCTGCGAAACCCCACGCTCCTCCGTCGGCCTCCCGACCGCTGCCCAGCCGGAGACTCTTCCCTGACTACGTCGTCCACCGCAACAGCTCGCCGTCCCTCATCCACCGCACCGGATGAGGATCCATTGTCGATCTCGTCGTCCCGCCGGATCAGCCGCCCCGTCCTCCACCTCCAAGGAGCTGCCCCGATGTTCGCCTCGTCTATCGCGCCACCTCAATCCCCACAACACCGTCTTGACCTACCCCACCGGAACCGCAACACCCTCACCAATTCCTCTGATGAAGCCGAGGCCAACTCGGCGCCACCAAGGAGGTTCTGCACTCACCGCTGCATTTTATCTTTTATTCTATCTCACGGGGCTGCCGGTGCTCGATACCGAGCAGACATGGCATGTCTCCATCAACGGCGCCGTCGCCGGCCACATCATCCACGGCGTTGCTTCCTCGGCGGCGACTTCCACAACGGCACTAGCTGCAGCTGCTCCGGCTCTCACTCGCGTTGCGGCTCTATTCTTGTTGTCGGTCGCGCTACTACATTGCTCCTGCTTTCGTTCGTGCTGCTGCTCTGCTCTTGCTCTTGCTTGTGCTGCTACTGCTGCTGCTCGACCTCCGGCAGCTACAGGAGTTGCTGCTTTAGCACTCGCTCGCGGTGCTACTGCACGACTTGCTCTCTGCTAGTGCGTTCCCTGCTCGAGCGTCTGCTGATTTAGATCATTGCTTCTCTGCTACTAGTGCTCGAACGCCCTAAACATCTATTGCAATGCTCTGTTACTAGTTCAATCAGTTTCGATAGTAAAATTCAGTTTTGACTGTGAAGTTCATTTTCTTCAGTTAAGTTCAGAGTGAACAGTACTCACAGCATCTGTCAGAGCAGCCATGGCGCGGCTGATGCGTTTTACATCTAGCACTTTTTGGTGATGTATTTTACATCATCTATTGCAGATGATATTAGGGTCCCACTTCAGATTAACGTTGTCTGTCTTGTCATGCTTCAGCCTCGTCGCCTTATACCTTAGTGGAGCTGCTCCAACGACGGAACCGTCCATCACAGCGGAGCAGTACCCTCGGCGCCGTTTCCAGATGCCTGAGATCTTCTTCCCCGCCTCTAACAGTCACACCGACATCATCACCATCCTCCACGTCCAACCCAATGATGCTGAGGTCCACAAGGCTAAGCCAAAGAGGTTGTACACTCATCGCATCACTTTGTTTCTCCATTCCTCTATTCTTCCAATTCATGTGAGCTAAACACCCAGGTTGACTGAAATCCCATGTTTCCAAATGCTCTGTTTTGCACGTGCATTCCTATCCTATTCCTGTGTTTTTCCTGTCCCCGCGTTTATAGAATCCTCCAATTCTAAGGAGCCCTTACAGATTTACTTCATTTTCAGATAGGTGTCAAAGAAAACTCTGTGTGTTATGTCCTGCTCCTGTCGTGCCGTCATCTACCCCACCTGAGGTGCACCATCGACAGAAGCGTTCACTGCAGCAGAGATCCCCCCTGCAGAATTCCTTTCGCCGCCTCAGATCATCTTCCCCATTGCCGGCAGCCACACCAACTGCATTACCATCATCGACTTGAGCAGATGAACCTGATGACTACACAGTTCTGGAAGAGAGGTCGCAGTCTTTCGTGTTTGCTTACGTTATACACTACTAGGAAAAGGGCTATAGATGATATGGCCACTAATGGCGCACAAGACATGTGGTGCCCCATTAGTATACTAATGGCGCACCATGTGTAGGTGCGCCATTAGTGTCCAAATATTAATGGCGCACCACATCCATGGTGCGCCATTAGTAACATTTTTTTTTCAAAACTAGTAATGGCGCACTAGTGGATAGTGCGCCATTACTAGTTAAACTAGTAATGGCGCACCACATCCACGGTGCGCAAGTAGTAAATTTTTTTCAAATTTTTTATTTATTTTTTCAAAACTAGTAATGGCGCACCAGTGGACAGTGCGCCATTACTAGCATTACTAGTTAAAACTAGTAATGGCGCACTGTCAACTGGTGCGGCATTACTAAGTTTTTTTCAAAAAAATTCAGAATTTGTTTTTTTTTCAAAACTAGTAATGGTGCACCGTGGGTGTTGTGCGCCATTACTAGTTTAACTAGTAATGGCGCACCACTCCCACGGTGCGCCATTACTAACTTGGCCCAAAACTTCCACGGAATGACCCCCCCCCCCCCCCCCCCCCCCCCCC